>NW_028153962.1:0-223000 GCF_964211835.1 Anser anser
CACCACTGGAGATGCAGTGCAGTGAGTCCAGAGAGTGCACTGGCACCAGTGGGGATGCAGTGCAGTGAGTCCAGAGAGTGCACTGGCACCACGAGTGATGCACTACAGTGAGTCCAGAGAGTGCACTGGCACCACTGGGGATGCAGTGCAGTGAGTCCAGAGAGTGCACTGTCACCACTGGGGATGCAGTGCAGTGAGTCCAGAGAGTGCACTGGCACCACTGGGGATGCAGTGCCGTGAGTCCAGAGAGTGCACTGGCACCACTGGGGATGCAGTGCAGTGAGTCCAGAGAGTGCACTGGCACCACTGGGGATGCAGTGCAGTGAGTCCAGAGTGTGACCTGGCACCACTGGGGATGCAGTGCAGTGAGTCCAGAGAGTGCACTGGCACCACTGGGGATGAAGTGCAGTGAGTCCAGAGAGTTCACTGGCACCACTGGGGATGCAGTGCTGTGAGTCCAGAGAGTGCACTGGCACCACTGGGAATTCAGTACAATGAGTCCAAAGAGTGCACTGGCAGCACTGGGGATGCAGTGCAGTGAGTCCAGAGAGTGCCCTGGCGCCACTGGGGATGCAGTGCAGTGAGTCCAGAGAGTGCACTGGCACCAGTGGGGATGCAGTTCAGTGAGTTCAGAGAGTGCACTGGCACCACTGGGGATGCAGTGCAGTGAGTCCAGAGAGTGCACTGGCACTACCGGGAATTCAGTGCAGTGAGTCCAGAGAGTGCACTGGCACCACTGGGGATGCACTGCAATGAGTCCAGAGAGTGCACTGGCACCAATGGCAATGCTGTGCAGTGAGTCCAGAGAGTGCCTTGGCACCACTGGGGATGCAGTGCCGTGAGTCCAGAGAGTACCCTGGCACCACTGGGGATGCAGTGGAGTGAGTCCAGAGAGTGCACTGACACCACTGGAGATGCACTGCAGTGAGTCCAGAGAGTGCACTGGCACCACTGGGGATGCAGTGCAGTGAGTCCAGAGAGTGCCCTGGCACCACTGGGGATGCAGTGCAGTGAGTCGAGAGAGTGCCCTGGCACCACTGGGGATGCAGTGCAGTGAGTCCAGAGAGTACCCTGGCACCAGTGGGGATGCACTGCAGTGAGTCCAGAGAGTTCACTGGCACCACTGGGGATGCAGTGCAGTGAGTCCAGAGAGTGCCCTGGCACCACTGGGGATGCAGTGCAGTGAGTGCAGAGAGTATCCTGGCACCAGTGGGGATGCAGTGCAGTGAGTGCAGAGAGTGCCCTGGCACCACTGGGGATGCAGTGCAGTGAGTCCAGAGAGTGCCCTGGCACCACTGGGGATGCAGTGCAGTGAGTCCAGAGAGTGCACTGGCACCACTGGGAATGCAGTGCCGTGAGTCCAGAGAGTGCACTGGCACCACTGGGGATGCAGTGCAGTGAGTCCAGAGAGTGCACTGGCACCACTGGGGATGCAGTGCAGTGAGTCCAGAGTGTGACCTGGCACCACTGGGGATGCAGTGCAGTGAGTCCAGAGAGTGCACTGGCACCACTGGGGATGAAGTGCAGTGAGTCCAGAGAGTTCACTGGCACCACTGGGGATGCAGTGCTGTGAGTCCAGAGAGTGCACTGGCACCACCGGGAATTCAGTACAATGAGTCCAAAGATTGCACTGGCAGCACTGGGGATGCACTGCAGTGAGTCCAGAGAGTGCACTGGCACCACTGGGGATGCAGTGCAGTGAGTCCAGAGAGTGCCCTGGCGCCACTGGGGATGCAGTGCAGTGAGTCCAGAGAGTGCACTGGCACCACGAGTGATGCACTACAGGGAGTCCAGAGAGTGCCTTGGCACCACTGTGTATGCAGCGCAGTGAGTCCAGAGAGTGCACTGGCACCACTGGGGATGCAGTGCAGTGAGTCCAGAGAGTGCACTGGCACCACTGGGGATGCAGTGCAGTGAGTCCAGAGAGTGCACTGGCACCACTGGGGATGCACTGCAGAGAGTCCAGAGAGTGCACTGGCACCACTGGGGATGCACTGCAGTGAGTCCAGAGAGTGCACTGGCACCACTGGTGATGCAGTCCAGTGAGTCCAGAGAGTGCACTGGCACCACTGGGGATGCACTGCAGTGAGTCCAGAGAGTGCACTTGCAACACTGGAGATGCAGTGCAGTGAGTCCAGAGAGTGCTCTGGCAACACTGGAGATGCAGTGCAGTGACTCCAGAGAGTGCAGTGGCACCACTGGGGATGCAGTGCAGTGAGTCCAGAGAGGGCACTGGCACCACCGGGGATGCAGTGCAGTGAGTCCAGAGAGTGCACTGGCACCACTGGGGATGCACTGCAGTGAGTCCAGAGTGTGCACTGGCACCACCGGGGATGCACTGCAATGAGTCCAGAGAGTGCACTGGCACCACTGGGGATGCAGTGCCGTGAGTCCAGAGAGTGCACTGGCACCACTGGGGATGCACTGCAGTGAGTTCAGAGAGTGCACTGGCACCACTGGAAATGGAGTGCAGTGAGTCCAGAGAGTGCACTGGAACCACTGGGGATGCAGTGCAGTGAGTCCAGAGAGTGCACTGGCACCACTGGAAATGGAGTGCAGTGAGTCCAGAGAGTGCACTGGCACCACTGGGGATGCAGTGCAGTGAGTCCAGAGAGTGCACTGGCACCACTGGGGATGCAGTGCGGTGAGTCCAGAGAGCGCACTGGTACCACTGGGGATGCAGTGCAGTGAGTCCAGAGAGTGCAGTGGCACCACTGGGGATGAAGTGCAGTGAGTCCAGAGAGTGCACTGGCACCACAGGGGATGCACCCTGGTGAGTCCAGAGAGTGCACTGGCAAAACTGGGGATGCACTACAGTGAGTCCAGAGAGTGCACTGGCACCACTGGGGATGCAGTGCCGTGAGTCCAGAGAGTGCACTAGCACCACTGGGGATGCAGTGCCGTGAGTCCAGAGTGTGCACTGCCACCACTGGGGATGCAGTGCAGTGAGTCCAGAGAGTGCACTGGCACCACTGGGGATGCAGTGCAGTGAGTCCAGAGAGTGCACTGGCACCACTGGGGATGCAGTGCCGTGAGTCCAGAGAGTGCACTGGCTCCACCGGGGATGCAGTGCAGTGAGTCCAGAGAGTGCACTGGCACCACTGGGGATACACTGCAGAGAGTCCAGAGAGTGCACTGGCACCACTGGGGATGCACTGCAGTGAGTCCAGAGAGTGCACTGGCACCACTGGGGATGCAGTGCAGTGAGTCCAGAGAGTGCACTGGCACCACTGGGGATGCAGTGCAGTGAGTCCAGAGAGTACCCTGGCACCAGTGGCGATGCACTGCAGTGAGTCCAGAGAGTTCACTGGCACCACCGGGGATGCAGTGCAGTGATCCAGAGAGTGCACTGGCACCACTGGGGATGCAGTGAAGTGAGTCCAGAGAGTATCCTGGCACTAGTGGGGATGCAGTGCAGTGAGTCCAGAGAGTTCACTGGCACCAATGGGGATGCAGTTCCGTCAGTCCAGAGAGTTCACTGGCACCAATGGGGATGCAGTTCCGTCAGTCCAGAGAGTGCACTGGCACCACTGGGGATGCAGTACCGTGAGTCCACAGTGTGCACTGGCACCACAGGGGATGCAGTGCAGTGAGTCCAGAGAGTGCACTGGCACCACTGGGGATGCAGTGCAGTGAGTCCAGAGAGTGCACTGGCACCACTGGGGATGCAGTGCCGTGAGTCCAGAGAGTCCACTGGCACCACTGGGGATGCAGTGCCGTGAGTCCAGAGAGTGCACTGGCACCACTGGGGATGCAGTGCCGTGAGTCCAGAGAGTCCACTGGCACCACTGGGGATGCACTACAGTGAGTCCAGAGAGTGCACTGGCACCACTGGGGATGCACTACAGTGAGTCCAGAGAGTGCACTGGCACCACTGGGGATGCAGTGCTAGTGAGTCCAGAGAGTGCACTGTCACCACTGGGGATGCAGTGCAGTGAGTCCAGAGAGTGCACTGGCACCACTGGGGATGCAGTGCAGTGAGTCCAGAGAGTGCACTGGCACCACTGGGGATACACTGCAGTGAGTCCAGAGAGTGCACTGGCACCACTGGGGATGCAATGGAGTGAGTCCAGAGAGTGCACTGGCACCACTGGGGATGCACTGCAGTGACTCAAGAGAGCGCACTGGCACCACTGGTGATGCAGTGCAGTGAGTCCAGAGAGTGCACTGGCACCACAGGGGATACACTGCAGTGAGTCCAGAGAATGCACTGGCACCACTGGGGATGCAATGGAGTGAGTCCAGAGAGTGCACTGGCACCACTGGGGATGCACTGCAGTGACTCAAGAGAGCGCACTGGCACCACTGGGGATGCAGTGCAGTGAGTCCAGAGAGTGCACTGGCACCACTGGGGATGCAGTGCAGTGAGTCCAGAGAGTGCACGGGCACCCCTGGGGATGCAGTGCAGTGAGTCCAGAGAGTGCACGGGCACCACTGGGGATGCAGTGCAGTGAGTCCAGAGAGTGCACTGGCACCACTGGTTGTGCAGTGCAGTGAGTCCAGAGAGTGCACTGGCACCACTGGGGATGCAGTGCAGTGAGTCCAGAGAGTACCCTGGCACCAGTGGGGATGCAGTGCAGTGAGTCCAGAGAGTGCACTGGCACCACTGGGGATGCAGTGCAGTGAGTCCAGAGAGTGCACTGGCACCACTGGGGATGAAGTGCTGTGAGTCCAGAGAGTGCCTTGGCACCACAGGGGATGCAGTGCAGTGAGTCCAGAGAGTGCACTGGCACCGCTGGAAATGCAGTGCAGTGAGTCCAGATAGTGCACTGGCACCACCTGGGATGCACTGCAGTGAGTCCAGAGAGTGCACAAGCACCACTGGGGATGCACTGCAGTGAGTCCAGAGAGTGCACTGGCACCACTGGTTGTGCAGTGCAGTGAGTCCAGAGAGTGCACTGGTACCACTGGGGATGCAGTGCAGTGAGTCCAGAGAGTGCACTGGCACCGCTGGAGATGCAGTGCAGTGAGTCCAGAGAGTGCACTGGCACCACCTGGGATGCAGTGCAGTGAGTACAGATAGTGCACTGGCACCACTGGGGATGCAGTGCCGTGAGTCCAGAGAGTGCACTGGCACCACTGGGGATGCAGTGCAGTGAGTCCAGAGAGTACACTGGCACCGCTGGAGATGCAGTGCAGTGAGTCCAGATAGTGCACTGGCACCACCTGGGATGCACTGCAGTGAGTCCAGAGAGTGCACTGGCACCTCTGGGGATGCAGTGCAGTGAGTCCAGAGAGTGCACTGGCACCTCTGGGGATGAAGTGCAGTGAGTCCAGAGAGTGCACTGGCACCACTGGGGATGCAGTGCAGTGAGTCCAGAGAGTGCAGTTGCACCACTGGGGATACAGCGCAGTGAGTCCAGAGAGTGCACTGGCACCACTGGGGATGCAGCGCAGTGAGTCCAGAGAGTGCACTGGCACCACTGGGGATGCAGCGCAGTGAGTCCAGAGAGTGCACTGGCACCACTGGGGATGCACTGCCGTGAGTCCAGAGAGTGCCCTGGCACCACTGGGAATGCACTGCCGTGAGTCCAGAGAGTGCACTGGCACCTCTGGGGATGCAGTGCAGTGAGTCCAGAGAGTGCACTGGCAGCACTGGGGATGCAGTGCAGTGAGTCCAGAGAGTGCACTGTCACCACTGGGGAGACAGTGCAGTGAGTCCAGAGAGTGCACTGGCACCACTGGGGATGCAGTGCAGTGAGTCCAGAGAGTGCACTGGCACCACTGGGGATGCAGTGCAGTGAGTCCAGAGAGTGCACTGGCACCACTGGGGATGCACTGCAGTGAGTACAGAGAGTGCACTGGCACCACTGGTGATGCAGGCCAGTGAGTCCAGAGAGTGCACTGGCACCACTGGGGATGCACTGCAGTGAGTCCAGAGAGTGCACTTGCAACACTGGAGATGCAGTGCAGTGAGTCCAGAGAGTGCTCTGGCAACACTGGAGATGCAGTGCAGTGACTCCAGAGAGTGCAGTGGCACCACTGGGGATGCAGTGCAGTGAGTCCAGAGAGGGCACTGGCACCACTGGGGATGCAGTGCAGTGAGTCCAGAGAGTGCACTGGCACCACTGGGGATGCAGTGCAGTGAGTCCAGAGAGTGCACTGGCACCACCGGGGATGCACTGCAATGAGTCCAGAGAGTGCACTGGCACCACTGGGGATGCAGTGCCGTGAGTCCAGAGAGTGCACTGGCACCACTGGGGATGCAGTGCAGTGAGTCCAGAGAGTGCACTGGCACCACTGGGGATGCAGTGCAGTGAGTCCAGAGAGTCCACTGGCACCACTGGGGATGCAGTGCCGTGAGTCCAGAGAGTGCACTGGCACCACTGGGGATGCAGTGCCGTGAGTCCAGAGAGTCCACTGGCACCACTGGGGATGCAGTGCAGTGAGTCCAGAGAGTGCACTGGCACCAGTGGGGATGCAGTGCAGTGAGTCCAGAGAGTGCACTGGCACCACTGGGGATGCAGTGCAGTGAGTCCAGAGTGTGACCTGGCACCACTGGTGATGCATTGCAGTGAGTCCAGAGAGTGCACTGGCACCACTGGGGATGCACCCCGGTGAGTCCAGAGAGTACACTGGCACCACTGGGGATGCACTACAGTGAGTCCAGAGAGTGCACTGGCACCACTGGGGATGCAGTACTAGTGAGTCCAGAGAGTGCACTGTCACCACTGGGGATACACTGCAGTGAGTCCAGAGAGTGCACTGGCACCACTGGGGATGCAATGGAGTGAGTCCAGAGAGTGCACTGGCACCACTGGGGATGCACTGCAGTGACTCAAGAGAGCGCACTGGCACCACTGGGGATGCAGTGCAGTGAGTCCAGAGAGTGCACTGGCACCACAGGGGATACACTGCAGTGAGTCCAGAGAATGCACTGGCACCACTGGGGATGCAATGGAGTGAGTCCAGAGAGTCCACTGGCACCACTGGGGATGCACTGCAGTGAGTCCAGAGAGTGCACTGGCACCACTGGGGATGCAGTGCAGTGAGTCCAGAGAGTGCACGGGCACCCCTGGGGATGCAGTGCAGTGAGTCCAGAGAGTGCACGGGCACCACTGGGGATGCAGTGCAGTGAGTCCAGAGAGTGCACTGGCACCAGTGGGGATGCAGTGCAGTGAGTCCAGAGAGTACCCTGGCACCAGTGGGGATGCAGTGCAGTGAGTCCAGAGAGTGCACTGGCACCACCTGGGATGCACTGCAGTGAGTCCAGAGAGTGCACTGGCACCTCTGGGGATGCAGTGCAGTGAGTCCAGAGAGTGCACTGGCACCTCTGGGGATGAAGTGCAGTGAGTCCAGAGAGTGCACTGGCACCACCTGGGATGCACTGCAGTGAGTCCAGAGAGTGCACTGGCACCTCTGGGGATGCAGTGCAGTGAGTCCAGAGAGTGCACTGGCACCTCTGGGGATGAAGTGCAGTGAGTCCAGAGAGTGCACTGGCACCACTGGGGATGCAGTGCAGTGAGTCCAGAGAGTGCAGTTGCACCACTGGGGATACAGCGCAGTGAGTCCAGAGAGTGCACTGGCACCACTGGGGATGCAGCGCAGTGAGTCCAGAGAGTGCACTGGCACCACTGGGGATGCACTGCCGTGAGTCCAGAGAGTGCACTGGCACCACTGGGGATGCACTGCCGTGAGTCCAGAGAGTGCACTGGCACCTCTGGGGATGCCGTGCAATGAGTCCAGAGAGTGCACTGGCAGCACTGGGGATGCAGTGCAGTGAGTCCAGAGAGTGCACTTGCACCACTGGGGAGACAGTGCAGTGAGTCCAGAGAGTGCACTGGCACCACTGGGGATGCAGTGCAGTGAGTCCAGAGAGTGCACTGGCACCACTGGGGATGCAGTGCAGTGAGTCCAGAGAGTGCACTGGCACCACTGGGGATGCACTGCAGTGAGTCCAGAGAGTGCACTGGCACCACTGGTGATGCAGGCCAGTGAGTCCAGAGAGTGCACTGGCACCACTGGGGATGCACTGCAGTGAGTCCAGAGAGTGCACTTGCAACACTGGAGATGCAGTGCAGTGAGTCCAGAGAGTGCTCTGGCAACACTGGAGATGCAGTGCAGTGACTCCAGAGAGTGCAGTGGCACCACTGGGGATGCAGTGCAGTGAGTCCAGAGAGGGCACTGGCACCACTGGGGATGCAGTGCAGTGAGTCCAGAGAGTGCACTGGCACCACTGGGGATGCAGTGCAGTGAGTCCAGAGAGTGCACTGGCACCACCGGGGATGCACTGCAATGAGTCCAGAGAGTGCACTGGCACCACTGGCGATGCAGTGCCGTGAGTCCAGAGAGTGCACTGGCACCACTGGGGATGCACTGCAGTGAGTTCAGAGAGTGCACTGGCACCACTGGGGATGCATTGCAGTGAGTCCAGAGAGTGCACTGGCACCACTGGGGATGCAGTGCAGTGAGTCTAGAGAGTGACCTGGCACCACTGGGGATGCAGTGCAGTGAGTCCAGAGAGTGCAGTGGCACCACTGGGGATGAAGTGCAGTGAGTCCAGAGAGTGCACTGGCACCACAGGGGATGCACCCTGGTGAGTCCAGAGAGTGCACTGGCAATACTGGGGATGCACTACAGTGAGTCCAGAGAGTGCACTGGCACCACTGGGGATGCAGTGCCGTGAGTCCAGAGAGTGCACTAGCACCACTGGGGATGCAGTGCAGTGAGTCCAGAGAGTGCACTGGCACCACTGGGAATGCAGTGCCGTGAGTCCAGAGAGTGCACTGGCTCCACCGGGGATGCAGTGCAGTGAGTCCAGAGAGTGCACTGGCACCACTGGGGATACACTGCAGAGAGTCCAGAGAGTGCACTGGCACCACTGGGGATGCACTGCAGTGAGTCCAGAGAGTGCACTGGCACCACTGGGGATGCAGTGCAGTGAGTCCAGAGAGTGCCCTGGCACCACTGGGGATGCAGTGCAGTGAGTCCAGAGAGTACCCTGGCACCAGTGGGGATGCAGTGCAGTGAGTCCAGAGAGTTCACTGGCACCACCGGGGATGCAGTGCAGTGAGTCCAGAGAGTGCCCTGGCACCACTGTGGATGCAGTGCAGTGAGTCCAGAGAGTATCCTGGCACTAGTGGGAATGCAGTGCAGTGAGTCCAGAGAGTTCACTGGCACCAATGGGGATGCAGTTCCGTCAGTCCAGAGAGTGCACTGGTACCACTGGGGATGCAGTACCGTGAGTCCACAGTGTGCACTGGCACCACTGGGGATGCAGTGCAGTGAGTCCAGAGAGTGCACTGGCACCACTGGGGATGCAGTGCAGTGAGTCCAGAGAGTGCACTGGCACCACTGGGGATGCAGTGCAGTGAGTCCAGAGAGTGCACTGGCACCACTGGGGATGCAGTGCAGTGAGTCCAGAGAGTCCACTGGCACCACTGGGGATGCAGTGCCGTGAGTCCAGAGAGTGCACTGGCACCACTGGGGATACACTGCAGTGAGTCCAGAGAGTGCACTGGCACCACTGGGGATGCAATGGAGTGAGTCCAGAGAGTGCACTGGCCCCACTGGGGATGCACTGCAGTGACTCAAGAGAGTGAACTGGCACCACTGGGGATGCAGTGCAGTGAGTCCAGAGAGTGCACTGGCACCACAGGGGATACACTGCAGTGAGTCCAGAGAATGCACTGGCACCACTGGGGATGCAATGGAGTGAGTCCAGAGAGTGCACTGGCACCACTGGGGATGCACTGCAGTGACTCAAGAGAGCGCACTGGCACCACTGGGGATGCAGTGCAGTGAGTCCAGAGAGTGCACTGGCACCACTGGGGATGCACTGCAGTGAGTCCAGAGAGTGCACGGGCACCCCTGGGGATGCAGTGCAGTGAGTCCAGAGAGTGCACGGGCACCACTGGGGATGCAGTGCAGTGAGTCCAGAGAGTGCACTGGCACCACTGGTTGTGCAGTGCAGTGAGTCCAGAGAGTGCACTGGCACCACTGGGGATGCAGTGCTGTGAGTCCAGAGAGTACCCTGGCACCAGTGGGGATGCAGTGCAGTGAGTCCAGAGAGTGCACTGGCACCACCTGGGATGCAGTGCAGTGAGTACAGATAGTGCACTGGCACCACTGGGGATGCAGTGCAGTGAGTCCAGAGAGTGCACTGGCACCACTGGGGATGAAGTGCAGTGAGTCCAGAGAGTCCACTGGCACCACTAGGGATGCAGTGCAGTGAGTCCAGAGAGTGCACTGGCACCGCTGGAGATGGAGTGCAGTGAGTCCAGATAGTGCACTGGCACCACTTTGGATGCACTGCAGTGAGTCCAGAGAGTGCACAAGCACCACTGGGGATGCACTGCAGTGAGTCCAGAGAGTGCACTGGCACCACTGGTTGTGCAGTGCAGTGAGTCCAGAGAGTGCACTGGCACCGCTGGAGATGCAGTGCATTGAGTCCAGAGAGTGCACTGGCACCACCTGGGATGCAGTGCTGTGAGTACAGATAGTGCACTGGCACCACTGGGGATGCACTGCAGTGAGTCCAGAGAGTGCAGTGGCACCACTGGGGATGCAGTGCCGTTAGTCCAGAGTGTACTGGCACCACTGGGGATGCAGTGCAGTGAGTCCAGAGAGTGCACTGGCACCAGTGGGGATGCAGTGCTGTGAGTCCAGAGAGTGCCTTGGCACCACTGGGGATGCAGAGCAGTGAGTCCAGAGAGTGCACTGTCACCACCGGGGTTGCAGTGCCGTCAGTCCAGAGAGTGCACTGGCACCACTGGGGATGCACTGCAGTGAGTCCAGAGAGTGCCCTGGCACCACTGGGGATGCACTGCAGTGAGACCAGAGATTGCACTGGTACGATTGGGGATGCACTGCAGTGAGTCCAGAGAGTGCACTGGCACCACTGGGGATGCAGTGCAGTGAGTCCAGAGAGTGCACTGGCACCACTGGGGATGCAGTGCAGTGAGTCCAGAGAGTTCACTGGCACCACTGGGGATGCAGTGCAGTGAGTCCAGAGAGTGCACTGGCCCTACTGGGGATGTAGTGCAGTGAGTCCACAGAGGGCACTGGAACCACTGGGGATGCAGTGCAGTGAGTCCAGAGAGTGCACTGGCACCTCTGGGGATGCAGTGCAGTGAGTCCAGAGAGTGCACTGGCACCTCTGGGGATGAAGTGCAGTGAGTCCAGAGAGTGCACTGGCGCCACTGGGGATGCAGTGCAGTGAGTCCAGAGAGTGCACTGGCACCTCTGGGGATGAAGTGCAGTAAGTCCAGAGAGTGCACTGGCACCGCTGGAGATGCAGTGCATTGAGTCCAGAGAGTGCACTGGCACCACCTGGGATGCAGTGCTGAGAGTACAGATAGTGCACTGGCACCACTGGGGATGCACTGCAGTGAGTCCAGAGAGTGCACTGGCACCACTGGGGATGCAGTGCCGTTGGTCCAGAGAGTGCACTAGCACCACTGGGGATGCAGTGCCGTTAGTCCAGAGTGTGCACTGGCACCACTGGGGATGCAGTGCAGTGAGTCCAGAGAGTGCACTGGCACCAGTGGGGATGCAGTGCTGTGAGTCCAGAGAGTGCCTTGGCACCACTGGGGATGCAGTGCAGTGAGTCCAGAGAGTGCACTGGCACCACTGGGGATGCAGTGCAGTGAGTCCAGAGAGTGCCCTGGCACCACTGGGGATGCACTGCAGTGAGACCAGAGAGTGCACTGGCACCACTGGGGATGCAGTGCAGTGAGTCCAGAGAGTGCACTGGCACCACTGGGGATGCAGTGCAGTGATTCAAGAGAGTGCACTGGCACCACTAGGGATGCAGTGCCGTGAGTCCAGAGAGTTCACTGGCACCACTGGGGATGCAGTGCAGTGAGTCCAGAGAGTGCACTGGCCCTACTGGGGATGTAGTGCAGTGAGTCCACAGAGGGCACTGGAACCACTGGGGATGCAGTGCAGTGAGTCCAGAGAGTACACTGGCACCGCTGGAGATGCAGTGCAGTGAGTCCAGATAGTGCACTGGCACCACCTGGGATGCAGTGCAGTGAGTCCAGAGAGTGCACTGGCACCTCTGGGGATGCAGTGCAGTGAGTCCAGAGAGTGCACTGGCACCTCTGGGGATGAAGTGCAGTGAGTCCAGAGAGTGCACTGGCGCCACTGGGGATGCAGCGCAGTGAGTCCAGAGAGTGCACTGGCACCACTGGGGATACAGCGCAGTGAGTCCAGAGAGTGCACTGGCACCACTGGGGATGCAGCGCAGTGAGTCCAGAGAGTGCAGTGGCACCACTGGGGATGCAGCGCAGTGAGTCCAGAGAGTGCACTGGCACCACTGGGGATGCACTGCCGTGAGTCCAGAGAGTGCACTGGCACCACTGGGGATGCACTGCCGTGAGTCCAGAGAGTGCACTGGCACCTCTGGGGATGCAGTGCAGTGAGTCCAGAGAGTGCACTGGAAGCACTGGGGATGCAGTGCAGTGAGTCCAGAGAGTGCACTTGCACCACTGGGGAGACAGTGCAGTGAGTCCAGAGAGTGCACTGGCACCACTGGGGATGCAGTGCAGTGAGTCCAGAGAGTGCACTGGCACCACTGGGGATGCACTGCAGTGAGTCCAGAGAGGGCACTGGCACTATTGGGGATGCACCCCGGTGAGTCCAGAGAGTGCACTGGCACCACTGGGGATGCAGTGCGGTGAGTCCAGAGAGGTCACTGGCACCACTGGGGATGCAGTGCAGTGAGTCCAGAGAGTGCCCTGGCACCACCGGGGATGCAGTGCCGTCAGTCCAGAGAGTGCACTGGCACCACTGGGGATGCACTGCAGTGAGTCCAGAGAGTGCCCTGGCACCACTGGGGATGCACTGCAGTGAGACCAGAGATTGCACTGGTACGATTGGGGATGCACTGCAGTGAGTCCAGAGAGTGCACTGGCACCACTGGGGATGCAGTGCAGTGAGTCCAGAGAGTGCACTGGCACCACTGGGGATGCAGTGCAGTGATTCAAGAGAGTGCACTGGCACCACTAGGGATGCAGTGCAGTGAGTCCAGAGAGTTCACTGGCACCACTGGGGATGCAGTGCAGTGAGTCCAGAGAGTGCACTGGCCCTACTGGGGATGTAGTGCAGTGAGTCCACAGAGGGCACTGGAACCACTGGGGATGCAGTGCCGTGAGTCCAGAGAGTGCCCCGGCACCACCTGGGATGCAGTGCAGTGAGTCCAGAGAGTGATGTGGCACCACTGGGGATGCAGTGCAGTGAGTCCAGAGAGTGCACTGGCACCATTGGGGATGCAGTGCAGTGAGTCCAGAGAGTGCACTGGCACCACTGGAGATGCAGTGCAGTGAGTCCAGAGAGTGCACTGGCACCACTGGGGATGCACTGCAGTGAGCTCAGAGAGTGCACTGGCACCACTGGGGATGCAGTGCAGTGAGTCCAGAGAGTGCACTGGCACCTTTTGGGATGCAGTGCAGGGAGTCCAGAGAGTGCACTGGCACCAGTGGGGATGCAGTGAAATGAGTGCAGAGAGTGCACTGGCACCACTGGGGATGCACTGCAGTGAGTCCAGAGAGTGTACTGGAACCACTGGGAATGCACTGCACTGAGTCCAGAGAGGTCACTGGCACCACTGGGGATGCAGTGCAGTGAGTCCAGAGAGTGCACTGGCACCTCTGGGGATGAAGTGCAGTGAGTCCAGAGAGTGCACTGGCACCACTGGGGATGCAGTGCAGTGAGTCCAGAGAGTGCAGTTGCACCACTGGGGATACAGCGCAGTGAGTCCAGAGAGTGCACTGGCACCACTGGGGATGCAGCGCAGTGAGTCCAGAGAGTGCACTGGCACCACTGGGGATGCAGTGCCGTGAGTCCAGAGAGTGCACTGGCACCACTGGGGATGCACTGCCGTGAGTCCAGAGAGTGCACTGGCACCACTGGGGATGCACTGCCGTGAGTCCAGAGAGTGCACTGGCACCTCTGGTGATGCAGTGCAGTGAGTCCAGAGAGTGCACTGGCAGCACTGGGGATGCAGTGCAGTGAGTCCAGAGAGTGCACTTGCACCACTGGGGAGACAGTGCAGTGAGTCCAGAGAGTGCACTGGCACCACTGGGGATGCACTGCAGTGAGTCCAGAGAGTGCACTGGCACCACTGGGGATGCAGTGCAGTGAGTCCAGAGAGTGCACTGGCACCACTGGGGATGCACTGCAGTGAGTCCAGAGAGGGCACTGGCACTATTGGGGATGCACCCCGGTGAGTCCAGAGAGTGCACTGGCACCACTGGGGATGCAGTGCAGTGAGTCCAGAGGGGTCACTGGCACCACTGGGGATGCAGTGCAGTGAGTCCAGAGAGTGCCCCGGCACCACTGGGGATGCAGTGCAGTGAGTACAGAGAGTGCACTGGCACCACTGGGGATGCAGTGCAGTGAGTCCAGAGAGTGCACTAGCACCACTGGGGATGCAGTGCAGTGAGTCCAGAGAGTGCACTGGCACAACTAGGGATGCAGAGCAGTGAGTCCAGAGAGTGCACTGGCACCACTGGGGATGCACTGCAGTGAGTCCAGAGAGTGCACTGGCACCACTGGGGATGCAGTGCCGTGAGTCCAGAGAGTGCACTGGCACCACTGGGGATGCACTGCAATGAGTCCAGAGAGTGCACTGGCACCACTGGGGATGCAGTGCAGTGAGTCCAGAGAGTGCACTGGCACCACTGGGGATGCAGTGCCGTTGGTCCAGAGAGTGCACTAGCACCACTGGGGATGCAGTGCCGTGAGTCCAGAGTGTGCACTGGCACCACTGGGGATGCAGTGCAGTGAGTCCAGAGAGTGCACTGGCACCACTGGGGATGCAGTGCTGTGAGTCCAGAGAGTGCCTTGGCACCACTGGTGACGCAGTGCAGTGAGTCCAGAGAGTGCACTGGCACCACCGGGGATGCAGTGCCGTGAGTCCAGAGAGTGCACTGGCACCACTGGGGATGCACTGCAGTGAGTCCAGAGAGTGCACTGGCACCACTGGGGATGCACTGCAGTGAAACCAGAGATTGCACTGGTACGATTGGGGATGCACTGCAGTGTGTCCAGAGAGTGCACTGGCACCACTGGGGATGCAGTGCAGTGAGTCCAGAGAGTGCACTGGCACTACTGGGGATGCAGTGCAGTGACTCAAGAGAGTGCACTGGCACCACTAGGGATGCAGTGCAGTGAGTCCAGAGAGTTCACTGGCACCACTGGGGATGCAGTGCAGTGAGTCCAGAGAGTGCACTGGCCCTACTGGGGATGTAGTGCAGTGAGTCCACAGAGGGCACTGGCACCACTCTGGATGCACTGCAGTGAGTCCAGAGAGTGCCCCGGCACCACTGGGGATGCAGTGCAGTGAGTCCAGAGAGTGCACTGGCACCAGTGGGGATGCAGTGAAATGAGTCCAGAGAGTGCACTGGCACCACTGGGGATGCACTGCGGTGAGTCCAGAGAGTGCACTGGCACCACTGGGGATGCAGTGCGGTGAGTCCAGAGAGCGCACTGGCACCACTGGGGATGCACTGCAGTGAGTCCAGAGAGGGCACTGGCACTATTGGGGATGCACCCCGGTGAGTCCAGAGAGTGTACTGGAACCACTGGGAATGCACTGCACTGAGTCCAGAGAGGTCACTGGCACCACTGGGGATGCAGTGCAGTGAGTCCAGAGAGTGCACTGGCACCTCTGGGGATGAAGTGCAGTGAGTCCAGAGAGTGCACTGGCACCACTGGGGATGCAGTGCAGTGAGTCCAGAGAGTGCAGTTGCACCACTGGGGATACAGCGCAGTGAGTCCAGAGAGTGCACTGGCACCACTGGGGATGCAGCGCAGTGAGTCCAGAGAGTGCACTGGCACCAATGGGGATGCACTGCAGTGAGTCCAGAGAGTGCACTGGCACCACTGGGGATGCACTGCCGTGAGTCCAGAGAGTGCACTGGCACCACTGGGGATGCAGTGCAGTGAGTCCAGAGAGTGCACTGGCACCACTGGGGATGCAGTGCCGTTGGTCCAGAGAGTGCACTAGCACCACTGGGGATGCAGTGCCGTGAGTCCAGAGTGTGCACTGGCACCACTGGGGATGCAGTGCAGTGAGTCCAGAGAGTGCACTGGCACCAGTGGGGATGCAGTGCTGTGAGTCCAGAGAGTGCCTTGGCACCACTGGGGACGCAGTGCAGTGAGTCCAGAGAGTGCACTGGCACCACCGGGGATGCAGTGCCGTGAGTCCAGAGAGTGCACTGGCACCACTGGGGATGCACTGCAGTGAGTCCAGAGAGTGCACTGGCACCACTGGGGATGCACTGCAGTGAAACCAGAGATTGCACTGGTACGATTGGGGATGCACTGCAGTGTGTCCAGAGAGTGCACTGGCACCACTGGGGATGCAGTGCAGTGAGTCCAGAGAGTGCACTGGCACCACTGGGGATGCAGTGCAGTGACTCAAGAGAGTGCACTGGCACCACTAGGGATGCAGTGCAGTGAGTCCAGAGAGTTCACTGGCACCACTGGGGATGCAGTGCAGTGAGTCCAGAGAGTGCACTGGCCCTACTGGGGATGTAGTGCAGTGAGTCCACAGAGGGCACTGGCACCATTCTGGATGCACTGCAGTGAGTCCAGAGAGTGCCCCGGCACCACTGGGGATGCAGTGCAGTGAGTCCAGAGAGTGCACTGGCACCAGTGGGGATGCAGTGAAATGAGTCCAGAGAGTGCACTGGCACCACTGGGGATGCACTGCAGTGAGTCCAGAGAGTGCACTGGCACCACTGGGGATGCAGTGCGGTGAGTCCAGAGAGCGCACTGGCACCACTGGGGATGCACTGCAGTGAGTCCAGAGAGGGCACTGGCACTATTGGGGATGCACCCCGGTGAGTCCAGAGAGTGTACTGGAAGCACTGGGAATGCACTGCACTGAGTCCAGAGAGGTCACTGGCACCACTGGGGATGCAGTGCAGTGAGTCCAGAGAGTGCAGTTGCACCACTGGGGATACAGCGCAGTGAGTCCAGAGAGTGCACTGGCACCACTGGGGATGCAGCGCAGTGAGTCCAGAGAGTGCACTGGCACCACTGGGGATGCACTGCAGTGAGTCCAGAGAGTGCACTGGCACCACTGGGGATGCACTGCCGTGAGTCGAGAGAGTGCACTGGCACCACTGGGGATGCACTGCCGTGAGTCCAGAGAGTGCACTGGCACTTCTGGGGATGCAGTGCAGTGAGTCCAGAGAGTGCACTGGCAGCACTGGGGATGTAGTGCAGTGAGTCCAGAGAGTGCACTTGCACCGCTGGGCAGACAGTGCAGTGAGTCCAGAGAGTGCACTGGCACCACTGGGGATGCAGGGCAGTGAGTCCAGAGAGTGCACTGGCACCACTGGGGATGCAGTGCAGTGAGTCCAGAGAGTGCACTGGCACCACTGGGGATGCACTGCAGTGAGTCCAGAGAGGGCACTGGCACTATTGGGGATCCACCCCGGTGAGTCCAGAGAGTGCACTGGCACCACTGGGGATGCAGTGCAGTGAGTCCAGAGAGGTCACTGGCACCACTGGGGATGCAGTGCAGTGAGTCCAGAGAGTGCCCTGGCACCACTGGGGATGCAGTGCAGTGAGTCCAGAGAGTGCACTAGCACCACTGGGGATGCAGTGCAGTGAGTCCAGAGAGTGCACTGGCACAACTAGGGATGCAGTGCAGTGAGTCCAGAGAATGCACAAGCACCACTGGGGATGCACTGCAGTGAGTCCAGAGAGTGCACTGGCACCACTGGGGATGCAGTGCCGTGAGTCCAGAGAGTGCACTGGCACCACTGGGGATGCACTGCAATGAGTCCAGAGAGTGCACTGGCACCAATGGCAATGCAGTGCAGTGAGTCCAGAGAGTGCACTGGCACCACTGGGGATGCAGTGCCGTTGGTCCAGAGAGTGCACTAGCACCACTGGGGATGCAGTGCCGTGAGTCCAGAGTGTGCACTGGCACCACTGGGGATGCAGTGCAGTGAGTCCAGAGAGTGCACTGGCACCAGTGGTGATGCAGTGCTGTGAGTCCAGAGAGTGCCTTGGCACCACTGGGGATGCAGTGCAGTGAGTCCAGAGAGTGCACTGGCACCACCGGGGATGCAGTGCCGTGAGTCCAGAGAGTGCACTGGCACCACTGGGGATGCACTGCAGTGAGTCCAGAGAGTGCACTGGCACCACTGGGGATGCACTGCAGTGAGACCAGAGATTGCACTGGTACGATTGGGGATGCACTGCAGTGAGTCCAGAGAGTGCACTGGCACCACTGGGGATGCAGTGCAGTGAGTCCAGAGAGTACACTGGCACCACTGGGGATGCAGTGCAGTGAGACCAGAGATTGCACTGGTACGATTGGGGATGCAGTGCAGTGAGTCCAGAGAGTGCACTAGCACCACTGGGGATGCAGTGCAGTGAGTCCAGAGAGTGCACTGGCGCCACTGGGGATGCAGTGCAGTGACTCAAGAGAGTGCACTGGCACCACTGGGGATGCAGTGCAGTGAGTCCAGAGAGTGCACTGGCACCAGTGGGGATGCACTGCAGTGAGCTCAGAGAGTGCACTGGCACCACTGGGGATGCAGTGCAGTGAGTCCAGAGAGTGCACTGGCACCACTGGGGATGCAGTGAAATGAGTCCAGAGAGTGCACTGGCACCACTGGGGATGCACTGCAGTGAGTCCAGAGAGTGCACTGGCACCACTGGGGATGCAGTGCGGTGAGTCCAGAGAGCGCACTGGCACCACTGGGGATGCACTGCAGTGAGTCCAGAGAGGACACTGGCACTATTGGGGATGCACCCCGGTGAGTCCAGAGAGTGCACTGGAACCACTGGGAATGCACTGCACTGAGTCCAGAGAGGTCACTGGCACCACTGGGGATGCAGTGCAGTGAGTCCAGAGAGTGCCCTGGCACCACTGGGGATGCAGTGCAGTGAGTCCAGAGAGTGCACTGGCACCACTGGGGATGCAGGGCAGTGAGTCCAGAGAGTGCACTGGCACCACTGGGGATGCAGTGCAGTGAGTCCAGAGAGTGCACTGGCACCACTGGGGATGCACTGCAGTGAGTCCAGAGAGGGCACTGGCACTATTGGGGATCCACCCCGGTGAGTCCAGAGAGTGCACTGGCACCACTGGGGATGCAGTGCAGTGAGTCCAGAGAGGTCACTGGCACCACTGGGGATGCAGTGCAGTGAGTCCAGAGAGTGCCCTGGCACCACTGGGGATGCAGTGCAGTGAGTCCAGAGAGTGCACTAGCACCACTGGGGATGCAGTGCAGTGAGTCCAGAGAGTGCACTGGCACAACTAGGGATGCAGTGCAGTGAGTCCAGAGAATGCACAAGCACCACTGGGGATGCACTGCAGTGAGTCCAGAGAGTGCACTGGCACCACTGGGGATGCAGTGCCGTGAGTCCAGAGAGTGCACTGGCACCACTGGGGATGCACTGCAATGAGTCCAGAGAGTGCACTGGCACCAATGGCAATGCAGTGCAGTGAGTCCAGAGAGTGCACTGGCACCACTGGGGATGCAGTGCCGTTGGTCCAGAGAGTGCACTAGCACCACTGGGGATGCAGTGCAGTGAGTCCAGAGTGTGCACTGGCACCACTGGGGATGCAGTGCAGTGAGTCCAGAGAGTGCACTGGCACCAGTGGTGATGCAGTGCTGTGAGTCCAGAGAGTGCCTTGGCACCACTGGGGATGCAGTGCAGTGAGTCCAGAGAGTGCACTGGCACCACCGGGGATGCAGTGCCGTGAGTCCAGAGAGTGCACTGGCACCACTGGGGATGCACTGCAGTGAGTCCAGAGAGTGCACTGGCACCACTGGGGATGCACTGCAGTGAGACCAGAGATTGCACTGGTACGATTGGGGATGCACTGCAGTGAGTCCAGAGAGTGCACTGGCACCACTGGGGATGCAGTGCAGTGAGTCCAGAGAGTACACTGGCACCACTGGGGATGCAGTGCAGTGAGACCAGAGATTGCACTGGTACGATTGGGGATGCAGTGCAGTGAGTCCAGAGAGTGCACTAGCACCACTGGGGATGCAGTGCAGTGAGTCCAGAGAGTGCACTGGCGCCACTGGGGATGCAGTGCAGTGACTCAAGAGAGTGCACTGGCACCACTGGGGATGCAGTGCAGTGAGTCCAGAGAGTGCACTGGCACCAGTGGGGATGCACTGCAGTGAGCTCAGAGAGTGCACTGGCACCACTGGGGATGCAGTGCAGTGAGTCCAGAGAGTGCACTGGCACCACTGGGGATGCAGTGAAATGAGTCCAGAGAGTGCACTGGCACCACTGGGGATGCACTGCAGTGAGTCCAGAGAGTGCACTGGCACCACTGGGGATGCAGTGCGGTGAGTCCAGAGAGCGCACTGGCACCACTGGGGATGCACTGCAGTGAGTCCAGAGAGTGCACTGGCACCAGTGGGGATGCAGTGCTGTGAGTCCAGAGAGTGCACTGGCACCACTGGGGGTGCAGTGCAGTGAGTCCAGAGAGTGCACTGGCACCAGTGGGGATGCACTACAGTGAGTCCAGAGAGTGCACTGGCAACACTGGGGATGCAGTGCAGTGACTCAAGAGAGTGCACTGGCACCACTAGGGTTGCAGTGCAGTGAGTCCAGAGAGTTCACTGGCACCACTGGGGATGCAGTGCAGTGAGTGCAGAGAGTGCACTGGCCCTACTGGGGATGTAGTGCAGTGTGTCCACAGAGGGCGCTGGCACCACTGGGGATGCACTGCAGTGAGTCCAGAGAGTGACCCGGCACCACTGGGGATGCAGTGCAGTGAGTCCAGAGAGTGCACTGGCACCACTGGGGATGCAGTGCAGTGAGTCCAGAGAGTGCACTGGCACCATTGGGGACGCAGTGCAGTGAGGCCAGAGAGTGCACTGGCACCACTGGGGATGCAGTGCAGTGAGTCCAGAGAGTGCACTGGCACCACTGGGGATGCACTGCAGTGAGCTCAGAGAGTGCACTGGCACCACTGGGGATGCAGTGCAGTGAGTCCAGAGAGTGCACTGGCACCACTGGGGATGCAGTGCAGTGAGTCCAGAGAGTGCACTGGCACCACTGGGGATGCAGTGAAATGAGTCCAGAGAGTGCACTGGCACCACTGGGGATGCACTGCAGTGAGTCCAGAGAGTGCACTGGCACCACTGGGGATGCAGTGCGGTGAGTCCAGAGAGCGCACTGCCACCACTGGGGATGCACTGCAGTGAGTCCAGAGAGGGCCCTGGCACTATTGGGGATGCACCCCGGTGAGTCCAGAGAGTGCACTGGAACCACTGGGAATGCACTGCACTGAGTCCAGAGAGGTCACTGGCACCACTGGGGATGCAGTGCAGTGAGTCCAGAGAGGGCCCTGGCACCACTGGGGATGCAGTGCAGTGAGTCCAGAGAGTGAATTGGCACCACTGGGGATGCAGATCAGTGAGTTCAGAGAGTGCACTGGCACCACTGGGGATGCAGTGCAGTGAGTCCAGAGAGTTCACTGGCACCACTGGGGATGCAGTGCCGTGAGTCCAGAGAGTGCACTGGCACCACTGGGGATGCACTGCCGTGAGTCCAGAGAGTGCACTGGCACTTCTGGGGATGCAGTGCAGTGAGTCCAGAGAGTGCCTTGGCACCACTGGGGATGCAGTGCAGTGAGTCCAGAGAGTACCCTGGCACCACTGGGGATGCAGTGCAGTGAGTCCAGAGAGTGCACTGGCACCACTGGGGATGGAGTGCCGTGAGTCCAGAGTGTGCCCTGGCACCACTGGGGATGCAGTGCAGTGAGTCCAGAGAGTGCACTGGCACCAGTGGGGATGCAGTGCTGTGAGTCCAGAGAGTGCACTGGCACCACTGGGGGTGCAGTGCAGTGAGTCAAGAGAGTGCACTGGCACCAGTGGGGATGCACTACAGTGAGTCCAGAGAGTGCAATGGCACCACTGGGGATGCAGTGCCGTGAGTCCAGAGAGTGCACTGGCACCACCGGGGATGCAGTGAAATGAGTCCAGAGAGCGCACTGGCACCACTGGGTATGCAGTGCAGTGCTTCCAGAGAGTGCACTGGCACCACTGGGGATGCAGTGCAGTGAGTCCAGAGAGTGCACTGGCACCACTGGGGATGCACTGCAGTGAGACCAGAGATTGCACTGGTACGATTGGGGATGCACTGCAGTGTGTCCAGAGAGTGCACTGGCACCACTGGGGATGCAGTGCAGTGAGTCCAGAGAGTGCACTGGCACCACTGGGGATGCAGTGCAGTGACTCAAGAGAGTGCACTGGCACCACTGGGGATGCAGTGCAGTGAGTCCAGAGAGTGCACTGGCACCAGTGGGGATGCACTGCAGTGAGCTCAGAGAGTGCACTGGCACCACTGGGGATGCAGTGCAGTGAGTGCAGAGAGTGCACTGGCACCACTGGGGATGCAGTTCAGTGAGTTCAGAGAGTGCTCTGGCACCACTGGGGATGCAGTGCAGTGAGTCCAGAGAGTGCACTGGCACCACTGGGGATGCAGTGCCGTGAGTCCAGAGAGTGCACTGGCACCACTGGGGATGCACTGCAATGAGTCCAGAGAGTGCACTGGCACCAATGGCAATGCAGTGCAGTGAGTCCAGAGAGTGCCTTGGCACCACTGGGGATGCAGTGCAGTGAGTCCAGAGAGTACCCTGGCACCACTGGGGATGCAGTGCAGTGAGTCCAGAGAGTGCACTGGCACCACTGGGGATGCAGTGCCGTGAGTCCAGAGTGTGCACTGGCACCACTGGGGATGCAGTGCAGTGAGTCCAGAGAGTGCACTGGCACCAGTGGGGATGCAGTGCTGTGAGTCCAGAGAGTGCACTGGCACCACTGGGGATGCAGTGCAGTGAGTGCAGAGAGTGCACTGGCACCACTGGGGATGTAGTGCAGTGAGTCCACAGAGGGCACTGGCACCACTGGGGATGCAGTGCAGTGAGTCCAGAGAGTGCCCCGGCACCACTGGGGATGCAGTGCAGTGAGTCCAGAGAGTGCCGTGGCACCACTGGGGATACAGTGCAGTGAGTCCAGAGAGTGCACTGGCACCCCTGGGGATGCAGTGCCGTGAGTCCAGAGAGTGCACTGGCACCACCGGGGATGCAGTGAAATGAGTCCAGAGAGCGCACTGGCACCACCGGGGATGCAGTGCCGTGCTTCCAGAGAGTGCACTGGCACCACTGGGGATGCAGTGCAGTGAGTCCAGACAGTGCACTGGCACCACTGGGGATGCACTGCAGTGAGACCAGAGATTGCACTGGTACGATTGGGGATGCACTGCAGTGAGTCCAGAGAGTGCACTAGCACCACTGGGGATGCAGTGCCGTGAGTCCAGAGTGTGCACTGCCACCACTGGGGATGCAGTGCAGTGAGTCCAGAGAGTTCACTGGCACCACTGGGGATGCAGTGCAGTGAGTCCAGAGAGTGCACTGGCACCACTGGGGATGCAGTGCCGTGAGTCCAGAGAGTGCACTGGCACCACTGGGGATACACTGCAGAGAGTCCAGAGAGTGCACTGGCACCACTGGGGATGCACTGCAGTGAGTCCAGAGAGTGCACTGGCACCACTGGGGATGCAGTGCAGTGAGTCCAGAGAGTGCCCTGGCACCACTGGGGATGCAGTGCAGTGAGTCCAGAGAGTACCCTGGCACCAGTGGGGATGCAGTGCAGTGAGTCCAGAAAGTGCACTGGCACCACCGGGGATGCAGTGCAGTGAGTCCAGAGAGTGCCCTGGCACCACTGGGGATGCAGTGCAGTGAGTCCAGAGAGTATCCTGGCACTAGTGGGGATGCAGTGCAGTGAGTCCAGAGAGTTCACTGGCATCAATGGGGATGCAGTTCCGTCAGTCCAGAGAGTGCACTGGCACCACTGGGGATGCAGTACCGTGAGTCCACAGTGTGCACTGGCACCACAGGGGATGCAGTGCAGTGAGTCCAGAGAGTGCACTGGCACCACTGGGGATGCAGTGCAGTGAGTCCAGAGAGTGCACTGGCACCACTGGGGATGCAGTGCAGTGAGTCCAGAGAGTGCACTGGCACCACTGGGGATGCAGTGCAGTGAGTCCAGAGAGTCCACTGGCACCACTGGGGATGCAGTGCCGTGAGTCCAGAGAGTGCACTGGCACCAGTGGGGATGCAGTGCAGTGAGTGCAGAGAGTGCACTGGCACCACTGGGGATGCAGTGCAGTGAGTCCAGAGAGTGCACTGGCACCACTGGGGATGCAGTGCAGTGAGTCCAGAGAGTATCCTGGCACTAGTGGGGATGCAGTGCAGTGAGTCCAGAGAGTTCACTGGCATCAATGGGGATGCAGTTCCGTCAGTCCAGAGAGTGCACTGGCACCACTGGGGATGCAGTACCGTGAGTCCACAGTGTGCACTGGCACCACAGGGGATGCAGTGCAGTGAGTCCAGAGAGTGCACTGGCACCACTGGGGATGCAGTGCAGTGAGTCCAGAGAGTGCACTGGCACCACTGGGGATGCAGTGCAGTGAGTCCAGAGAGTGCACTGGCACCACTGGGGATGCAGTGCAGTGAGTCCAGAGAGTCCACTGGCACCACTGGGGATGCAGTGCCGTGAGTCCAGAGAGTGCACTGGCACCAGTGGGGATGCAGTGCAGTGAGTGCAGAGAGTGCACTGGCACCACTGGGGATGCAGTGCAGTGAGTCCAGAGAGTGCACTGGCACCACTGGGGATGCAGTTCAGTGACTCAAGAGAGTGCACTGTCACCACTGGGGATGCAGTGCAGTGAGTCCAGAGAGTGCACTGGCACCAGTGGGGATGCACTGCAGTGAGCTCAGAGAGTGCACTGGCACCACTGGGGATGCAGTGCAGTGAGTCCAGAGAGTGCACTGGCACCACTGGGGATGCAGTGAAATGAGTCCAGAGAGTGCACTGGCACCACTGGGGATGCAGTGCAGTGAGTCCAGAGAGTGCCCTGGCACCACTGGGGATGCAGTGCAGTGAGTCCAGAGAGTGCACTAGCACCACTGGGGATGCAGTGCAGTGAGTCCAGAGAGTGCACTGGCACAACTAGGGATGCAGTGCAGTGAGTCCAGAGAATGCACAAGCACCACTGGGGATGCACTGCAGTGAGTCCAGAGAGTGCACTGGCACCACTGGGGATGCAGTGCCGTGAGTCCAGAGAGTGCACTGGCACCACTGGGGATGCACTGCAATGAGTCCAGAGAGTGCACTGGCACCAATGGCAATGCAGTGCAGTGAGTCCAGAGAGTGCACTGGCACCACTGGGGATGCAGTGCCGTTGGTCCAGAGAGTGCACTAGCACCACTGGGGATGCAGTGCCGTGAGTCCAGAGTGTGCACTGGCACCACTGGGGATGCAGTGCAGTGAGTCCAGAGAGTGCACTGGCACCAGTGGTGATGCAGTGCTGTGAGTCCAGAGAGTGCCTTGGCACCACTGGGGATGCAGTGCAGTGAGTCCAGAGAGTGCACTGGCACCACCGGGGATGCAGTGCCGTGAGTCCAGAGAGTGCACTGGCACCACTGGGGATGCACTGCAGTGAGTCCAGAGAGTGCACTGGCACCACTGGGGATGCACTGCAGTGAGACCAGAGATTGCACTGGTACGATTGGGGATGCACTGCAGTGAGTCCAGAGAGTGCACTGGCACCACTGGGGATGCAGTGCAGTGAGTCCAGAGAGTACACTGGCACCACTGGGGATGCAGTGCAGTGACTCAAGAGAGTGCACTGGCACCACTAGGGATGCAGTGCAGTGAGTCCAGAGAGTTCACTGGCACCACTGGGGATGCAGTGCAGTGAGTCCAGAGAGTGCACTGGCCCTACTGGGGATGTAGTGCAGTGAGTCCACAGAGGGCACTGGCACCACTCTGGATGCACTGCAGTGAGTCCAGAGAGTGCCCCGGCACCACTGGGGATGCAGTGCAGTGAGACCAGAGATTGCACTGGTACGATTGGGGATGCAGTGCAGTGAGTCCAGAGAGTGCACTGGCACCACTGGGGATGCAGTGCAGTGAGTCCAGAGAGTGCACTGGCACCACTGGGGATGCAGTGCAGTGACTCAAGAGAGTGCACTGGCACCACTGGGGATGCAGTGCAGTGAGTCCAGAGAGTGCACTGGCACCAGTGGGGATGCACTGCAGTGAGCTCAGAGAGTGCACTGGCACCACTGGGGATGCAGTGCAGTGAGTCCAGAGAGTGCACTGGCACCACTGGGGATGCAGTGAAATGAGTCCAGAGAGTGCACTGGCACCACTGGGGATGCACTGCAGTGAGTCCAGAGAGTGCACTGGCACCACTGGGGATGCAGTGCGGTGAGTCCAGAGAGCGCACTGGCACCACTGGGGATGCACTGCAGTGAGTCCAGAGAGGACACTGGCACTATTGGGGATGCACCCCGGTGAGTCCAGAGAGTGCACTGGAACCACTGGGAATGCACTGCACTGAGTCCAGAGAGGTCACTGGCACCACTGGGGATGCAGTGCAGTGAGTCCAGAGAGTGCCCTGGCACCACTGGGGATGCAGTGCAGTGAGTCCAGAGAGTGCACTGGCACCACTGGGGATGCAGTTCAGTGAGCTCAGAGAGTGCACTGGCACCACTGGGGATGCAGTGCCGTGAGTCCAGAGAGTGCACTGGCACCACTGGGGATGCACTGCAATGAGTCCAGAGAGTGCACTGGCACCAATGGCAATGCAGTGCAGTGAGTCCAGAGAGTGCCTTGGCACCACTGGGGATGCAGTGCAGTGAGTCCAGAGAGTACCCTGGCACCACTGGGGATGCAGTGCAGTGAGTCCAGAGAGTGCACTGGCACCACTGGGGATGCAGTGCCGTGAGTCCAGAGTGTGCACTGGCACCACTGGGGATGCAGTGCAGTGAGTCCAGAGAGTGCACTGGCACCAGTGGGGATGCAGTGCTGTGAGTCCAGAGAGTGCACTGGCACCACTGGGGGTGCAGTGCAGTGAGTCCAGAGAGTGCACTGGCACCAGTGGGGATGCACTACAGTGAGTCCAGAGAGTGCACTGGCAACACTGGGGATGCAGTGCAGTGACTCAAGAGAGTGCACTGGCACCACTAGGGTTGCAGTGCAGTGAGTCCAGAGAGTTCACTGGCACCACTGGGGATGCAGTGCAGTGAGTGCAGAGAGTGCACTGGCCCTACTGGGGATGTAGTGCAGTGTGTCCACAGAGGGCGCTGGCACCACTGGGGATGCACTGCAGTGAGTCCAGAGAGTGCACTGGCACCACTGGGGATGCAGTGCAGTGAGTCCAGAGAGTGCACTGGCACCATTGGGGACGCAGTGCAGTGAGGCCAGAGAGTGCACTGGCACCACTGGGGATGCAGTGCAGTGAGTCCAGAGAGTGCACTGGCACCACTGGGGATGCACTGCAGTGAGCTCAGAGAGTGCACTGGCACCAATGGGGATGCAGTGCAGTGAGTCCAGAGAGTGCACTGGCACCACTGGGGATGCAGTGCAGTGAGTCCAGAGAGTGCACTGGCACCACTGGGGATGCAGTGAAATGAGTCCAGAGAGTGCACTGGCACCACTGGGGATGCACTGCAGTGAGTCCAGAGAGTGCACTGGCACCACTGGGGATGCAGTGCGGTGAGTCCAGAGAGCGCACTGCCACCACTGGGGATGCACTGCAGTGAGTCCAGAGAGGGCACTGGCACTATTGGGGATGCACCCCGGTGAGTCCAGAGAGTGCACTGGAACCACTGGGAATGCACTGCACTGAGTCCAGAGAGGTCACTGGCACCACTGGGGATGCAGTGCAGTGAGTCCAGAGAGTGCCCTGGCACCACTGGGGATGCAGTGCAGTGAGTCCAGAGAGTGAATTGGCACCACTGGGGATGCAGATCAGTGAGTTCAGAGAGTGCACTGGCACCACTGGGGATGCAGTGCAGTGAGTCCAGAGAGTGCACTGGCACCACTGGGGATGCAGTGCCGTGAGTCCAGAGAGTGCACTGGCACCACTGGGGATGCACTGCAATGAGTCCAGAGAGTGCACTGGCACCAATGGCAATGCAGTGCAGTGAGTCCAGAGAGTGCCTTGGCACCACTGGGGATGCAGTGCAGTGAGTCCAGAGAGTACCCTGGCACCACTGGGGATGCAGTGCAGTGAGTCCAGAGAGTGCACTGGCACCACTGGGGATGGAGTGCCGTGAGTCCAGAGTGTGCACTGGCACCACTGGGGATGCAGTGCAGTGAGTCCAGAGAGTGCACTGGCACCAGTGGGGATGCAGTGCTGTGAGTCCAGAGAGTGCACTGGAACCACTGGGGGTGCAGTGCAGTGAGTCAAGAGAGTGCACTGGCACCAGTGGGGATGCACTACAGTGAGTCCAGAGAGTGCAATGGCACCACTGGGGATGCAGTGCCGTGAGTCCAGAGAGTGCACTGGCACCACCGGGGATGCAGTGAAATGAGTCCAGAGAGCACACTGGCACCACTGGGTATGCAGTGCAGTGCTTCCAGAGAGTGCACTGGCACCACTGGGGATGCACTGCAGTGAGTCCAGAGAGTGCACTGGCACCACTGGGGATGCACTGCAGTGAGACCAGAGATTGCACTGGTACGATTGGGGATGCACTGCAGTGTGTCCAGAGAGTGCACTGGCACCACTGGGGATGCAGTGCAGTGAGTCCAGAGAGTGCACTGGCACCACTGGGGATGCAGTGCAGTGACTCAAGAGAGTGCACTGGCACCACTGGGGATGCAGTGCAGTGAGTCCAGAGAGTGCACTGGCACCAGTGGGGATGCACTGCAGTGAGCTCAGAGAGTGCACTGGCACCACTGGGGATGCAGTGCAGTGAGTGCAGAGAGTGCACTGGCACCACTGGGGATGCAGTTCAGTGAGTTCAGAGAGTGCACTGGCACCACTGGGGATGCAGTGCAGTGAGTCCAGAGAGTGCACTGGCACCACTGGGGATGCAGTGCCGTGAGTCCAGAGAGTGCACTGGCACCACTGGGGATGCAGTGCAGTGAGTCCAGAGAGTGCACTGGCACCAATGGCAATGCAGCGCAGTGAGTCCAGAGAGTGCCTTGGCACCACTGGGGATGCAGTGCAGTGAGTCCAGAGAGTACCCTGGCACCACTGGGGATGCAGTGCAGTGAGTCCAGAGAGTGCACTGGCACCACTGGGGATGCAGTGCCGTGAGTCCAGAGTGTACACTGGCACCACTGGGGATGCAGTGCAGTGAGTCCAGAGAGTGCACTGGCACCAGTGGGGATGCAGTGCTGTGAGTCCAGAGAGTGCACTGGCACCACTGGGGATGCAGTGCAGTGAGTCCAGAGAGTGCAATGGCACCACTGGGGATGTAGTGCAGTGAGTCCACAGAGGGCACTGGCACCACTGGGGATGCAGTGCAGTGAGTCCAGAGAGTGCCCCGGCACCACTGGGGATGCAGTGCAGTGAGTCCAGAGAGTGCCGTGGCACCACTGGGGATGCAGTGCAGTGAGTCCAGAGAGTGCACTGGCACCCCTGGGGATGCAGTGCCGTGAGTCCAGAGAGTGCACTGGCACCACCGGGGATGCAGTGAAATGAGTCCAGAGAGCGCACTGGCACCACCGGGGATGCAGTGCCGTGCTTCCAGAGAGTGCACTGGCACCACTGGGGATGCAGTGCAGTGAGTCCAGACAGTGCACTGGAACCACTGGGGATGCACTGCAGTGAGACCAGAGATTGCACTGGTACGATTGGGGATGCACTGCAGTGAGTCCAGAGAGTGCACTAGCACCACTGGGGATGCAGTGCCGTGAGTCCAGAGTGTGCACTGCCACCACTGGGGATGCAGTGCAGTGAGTCCAGAGAGTTCACTGGCACCACTGGGGATGCAGTGCAGTGAGTCCAGAGAGTGCACTGGCACCACTGGGGATGCAGTGCCGTGAGTCCAGAGAGTGCACTGGCACCACTGGGGATACACTGCAGAGAGTCCAGAGAGTGCACTGGCACCACTGGGGATGCACTGCAGTGAGTCCAGAGAGTGCACTGGCACCACTGGGGATGCAGTGCAGTGAGTCCAGAGAGTGCACTGGCACCACTGGGGATGCAGTGCAGTGAGTCCAGAGAGTACCCTGGCACCAGTGGGGATGCAGTGCAGTGAGTCCAGAAAGTGCACTGGCACCACCGGGGATGCAGTGCAGTGAGTCCAGAGAGTGCCCTGGCACCACTGGGGATGCAGTGCAGTGAGTCCAGAGAGTATCCTGGCACTAGTGGGGATGCAGTGCAGTGAGTCCAGAGAGTTCACTGGCACCAATGGGGATGCAGTTCCGTCAGTCCAGAGAGTGCACTGGCACCACTGGGGATGCAGTACCGTGAGTCCACAGTGTGCACTGGCACCACAGGGGATGCAGTGCAGTGAGTCCAGAGAGTGCACTGGCACCACTGGGGATGCAGTGCAGTGAGTCCAGAGAGTGCACTGGCACCACTGGGGATGCAATGGAGTGAGTCCAGAGAGTGCACTGGCACCACTGGGGATGCAGTGCAGTGAGTCCAGAGAGTCCACTGGCACCACTGGGGATGCAGTGCCGTGAGTCCAGAGAGTGCACTGGCACCAGTGGGGATGCAGTGCAGTGAGTGCAGAGAGTGCACTGGCACCACTGGGGATGCAGTGCAGTGAGTCCAGAGAGTGCACTGGCACCACTGGGGATGCAGTGCAGTGATTCAAGAGAGTGCACTGGCACCACTAGGGATGCAGTGCAGTGAGTCCAGAGAGTTCACTGGCACCACTGGGGATGCAGTGCAGTGAGTCCAGAGAGTGCACTGGCCCTACTGGGGATGTAGTGCAGTGAGTCCACAGAGGGCACTGGAACCACTGGGGATGCAGTGCCGTGAGTCCAGAGAGTGCCCCGGCACCACCTGGGATGCAGTGCAGTGAGTCCAGAGAGTGATGTGGCACCACTGGGGATGCAGTGCAGTGAGTCCAGAGAGTGCACTGGCACCATTGGGGATGCAGTGCAGTGAGTCCAGAGAGTGCACTGGCACCACTGGAGATGCAGTGCAGTGAGTCCAGAGAGTGCACTGGCACCACTGGGGATGCACTGCAGTGAGCTCAGAGAGTGCACTGGCACCACTGGGGATGCAGTGCAGTGAGTCCAGAGAGTGCACTGGCACCACTGGGGATGCAGTGCAGTGAGTCCAGAGAGTGCACTGGCACCAGTGGGGATGCAGTGAAATGAGTGCAGAGAGTGCACTGGCACCACTGGGGATGCACTGCAGTGAGTCCAGAGAGTGTACTGGAACCACTGGGAATGCACTGCACTGAGTCCAGAGAGGTAACTGGCACCACTGGGGATGAAGTGCAGTGAGTCCAGAGAGTGCACTGGCACCACTGGGGATGCAGTGCAGTGAGTCCAGAGAGTGTACTGGAACCACTGGGAATGCACTGCACTGAGTCCAGAGAGGTCACTGGCACCTCTGGGGATGAAGTGCAGTGAGTCCAGAGAGTGCACTGGCACCACTGGGGATGCAGTGCAGTGAGTCCAGAGAGTGCAGTTGCACCACTGGGGATACAGCGCAGTGAGTCCAGAGAGTGCACTGGCACCACTGGGGATGCACTGCAGTGAGTCCAGAGAGTGCACTGGCACCACTGGGGATGCACTGCCGTGAGTCCAGAGAGTGCACTGGCACCACTGGGGATGTACTGCCGTGAGTCCAGAGAGTGCACTGGCACCTCTGGGGATGCAGTGCAGTGAGTCCAGAGAGTGCACTGGCAGCACTGGGGATGCAGTGCAGTGAGTCCAGAGAGTGCACTTGCACCACTGGGGAGACAGTGCAGTGAGTCCAGAGAGTGCACTGGCACCACTGGGGATGCACTGCAGTGAGTCCAGAGAGTGCACTGGCACCACTGGGGATGCAGTGCAGTGAGTCCAGAGAGTGCACTGGCACCACTGGGGATGCACTGCAGTGAGTCCAGAGAGGGCACTGGCACTATTGGGGATGCACCCCGGTGAGTCCAGAGAGTGCACTGGCACCACTGGGGATGCAGTGCAGTGAGTCCAGAGGGGTCACTGGCACCACTGGGGATGCAGTGCAGTGAGTCCAGAGAGTGCCCTGGCACCACTGGGGATGCAGTGCAGTGAGTACAGAGAGTGCACTGGCACCACTGGGGATGCAGTGCAGTGAGTCCAGAGAGTGCACTAACACCACTGGGGATGCAGTGCAGTGAGTCCAGAGAGTGCACTGGCACAACTAGGGATGCAGTGCAGTGAGTCCAGAGAGTGCACTGGCACCACTGGGGATGCACTGCAGTGAGTCCAGAGAGTGCACTGGCACCACTGTGTATGCAGTGCCGTGAGTCCAGAGAGTGCACTGGCACCACTGGGGATGCACTGCAATGAGTCCAGAGAGTGCACTGGCACCACTGGGGATGCAGTGCAGTGAGTCCAGAGAGTGCACTGGCACCACTGGGGATGCAGTGCCGTTGGTCCAGAGAGTGCACTAGCACCACTGGGGATGCAGTGCCGTGAGTCCAGAGTGTGCACTGGCACCACTGGGGATGCAGTGCAGTGAGTCCAGAGAGTGCACTGGCACCACTGGGGATGCAGTGCTGTGAGTCCAGAGAGTGCCTTGGCACCACTGGTGACGCAGTGCAGTGAGTCCAGAGAGTGCACTGGCACCACCGGGGATGCAGTGCCGTGAGTCCAGAGAGTGCACTGGCACCACTGGGGATGCACTGCAGTGAGTCCAGAGAGTGCACTGGCACCACTGGGGATGCACTGCAGTGAAACCAGAGATTGCACTGGTACGATTGGGGATGCACTGCAGTGTGTCCAGAGAGTGCACTGGCACCACTGGGGATGCAGTGCAGTGAGTCCAGAGAGTGCACTGGCACTACTGGGGATGCAGTGCAGTGACTCAAGAGAGTGCACTGGCACCACTAGGGATGCAGTGCAGTGAGTCCAGAGAGTTCACTGGCACCACTGGGGATGCAGTGCAGTGAGTCCAGAGAGTGCACTGGCCCTACTGGGGATGTAGTGCAGTGAGTCCACAGAGGGCACTGGCACCACTCTGGATGCACTGCAGTGAGTCCAGAGAGTGCCCCGGCACCACTGGGGATGCAGTGCAGTGAGTCCAGAGAGTGCACTGGCACCAGTGGGGATGCAGTGAAATGAGTCCAGAGAGTGCACTGGCACCACTGGGGATGCACTGCAGTGAGTCCAGAGAGTGCACTGGCACCACTGGGGATGCAGTGCGGTGAGTCCAGAGAGCGCACTGGCACCACTGGGGATGCACTGCAGTGAGTCCAGAGAGGGCACTGGCACTATTGGGGATGCACCCCGGTGAGTCCAGAGAGTGTACTGGAACCACTGGGAATGCACTGCACTGAGTCCAGAGAGGTCACTGGCACCACTGGGGATGCAGTGCAGTGAGTCCAGAGAGTGCACTGGCACCTCTGGGGATGAAGTGCAGTGAGTCCAGAGAGTGCACTGGCACCACTGGGGATGCAGTGCAGTGAGTCCAGAGAGTGCAGTTGCACCACTGGGGATACAGCGCAGTGAGTCCAGAGAGTGCACTGGCACCACTGGGGATGCAGCGCAGTGAGTCCAGAGAGTGCACTGGCACCACTGGGGATGCAGTGCAGTGAGTCCAGAGAGTGCACTGGCACCACTGGGGATGCACTGCCGTGAGTCCAGAGAGTGCACTGGCACCACTGGGGATGCAGTGCAGTGAGTCCAGAGAGTGCACTGGCACCACTGGGGATGCAGTGCCGTTGGTCCAGAGAGTGCACTAGCACCACTGGGGATGCAGTGCCGTGAGTCCAGAGTGTGCACTGGCACCACTGGGGATGCAGTGCAGTGAGTCCAGAGAGTGCACTGGCACCAGTGGGGATGCAGTGCTGTGAGTCCAGAGAGTGCCTTGGCACCACTGGGGACGCAGTGCAGTGAGTCCAGAGAGTGCACTGGCACCACCGGGGATGCAGTGCCGTGAGTCCAGAGAGTGCACTGGCACCACTGGGGATGCACTGCAGTGAGTCCAGAGAGTGCACTGGCACCACTGGGGATGCACTGCAGTGAAACCAGAGATTGCACTGGTACGATTGGGGATGCACTGCAGTGTGTCCAGAGAGTGCACTGGCACCACTGGGGATGCAGTGCAGTGAGTCCAGAGAGTGCACTGGCACCACTGGGGATGCAGTGCAGTGACTCAAGAGAGTGCACTGGCACCACTAGGGATGCAGTGCAGTGAGTCCAGAGAGTTCACTGGCACCACTGGGGATGCAGTGCAGTGAGTCCAGAGAGTGCACTGGCCCTACTGGGGATGTAGTGCAGTGAGTCCACAGAGGGCACTGGCACCACTCTGGATGCACTGCAGTGAGTCCAGAGAGTGCCCCGGCACCACTGGGGATGCAGTGCAGTGAGTCCAGAGAGTGCACTGGCACCAGTGGGGATGCAGTGAAATGAGTCCAGAGAGTGCACTGGCACCACTGGGGATGCACTGCAGTGAGTCCAGAGAGTGCACTGGCACCACTGGGGATGCAGTGCGGTGAGTCCAGAGAGCGCACTGGCACCACTGGGGATGCACTGCAGTGAGTCCAGAGAGGGCACTGGCACTATTGGGGATGCACCCCGGTGAGTCCAGAGAGTGTACTGGAAGCACTGGGAATGCACTGCACTGAGTCCAGAGAGGTCACTGGCACCACTGGGGATGCAGTGCAGTGAGTCCAGAGAGTGCACTGGCACCTCTGGGTATGAAGTGCAGTGAGTCCAGAGAGTGCACTGGCACCACTGGGGATGCAGTGCAGTGAGTCCAGAGAGTGCAGTTGCACCACTGGGGATACAGCGCAGTGAGTCCAGAGAGTGCACTGGCACCACTGGGGATGCAGCGCAGTGAGTCCAGAGAGTGCACTGGCACCACTGGGGATGCACTGCAGTGAGTCCAGAGAGTGCACTGGCACCACTGGGGATGCACTGCCGTGAGTCGAGAGAGTGCACTGGCACCACTGGGGATGCACTGCCGTGAGTCCAGAGAGTGCACTGGCACCTCTGGGGATGCAGTGCAGTGAGTCCAGAGAGTGCACTGGCAGCACTGGGGATGTAGTGCAGTGAGTCCAGAGAGTGCACTTGCACCGCTGGGCAGACAGTGCAGTGAGTCCAGAGAGTGCACTGGCACCACTGGGGATGCAGGGCAGTGAGTCCAGAGAGTGCACTGGCACCACTGGGGATGCAGTGCAGTGAGTCCAGAGAGTGCACTGGCACCACTGGGGATGCACTGCAGTGAGTCCAGAGAGGGCACTGGCACTATTGGGGATCCACCCCGGTGAGTCCAGAGAGTGCACTGGCACCACTGGGGATGCAGTGCAGTGAGTCCAGAGAGGTCACTGGCACCACTGGGGATGCAGTGCAGTGAGTCCAGAGAGTGCCCTGGCACCACTGGGGATGCAGTGCAGTGAGTCCAGAGAGTGCACTAGCACCACTGGGGATGCAGTGCAGTGAGTCCAGAGAGTGCACTGGCACAACTAGGGATGCAGTGCAGTGAGTCCAGAGAATGCACAAGCACCACTGGGGATGCACTGCAGTGAGTCCAGAGAGTGCACTGGCACCACTGGGGATGCAGTGCCGTGAGTCCAGAGAGTGCACTGGCACCACTGGGGATGCACTGCAATGAGTCCAGAGAGTGCACTGGCACCAATGGCAATGCAGTGCAGTGAGTCCAGAGAGTGCACTGGCACCACTGGGGATGCAGTGCCGTTGGTCCAGAGAGTGCACTAGCACCACTGGGGATGCAGTGCCGTGAGTCCAGAGTGTGCACTGGCACCACTGGGGATGCAGTGCAGTGAGTCCAGAGAGTGCACTGGCACCAGTGGTGATGGAGTGCTGTGAGTCCAGAGAGTGCCTTGGCACCACTGGGGATGCAGTGCAGTGAGTCCAGAGAGTGCACTGGCACCACCGGGGATGCAGTGCCGTGAGTCCAGAGAGTGCACTGGCACCACTGGGGATGCACTGCAGTGAGTCCAGAGAGTGCACTGGCACCACTGGGGATGCACTGCAGTGAGACCAGAGATTGCACTGGTACGATTGGGGATGCACTGCAGTGAGTCCAGAGAGTGCACTGGCACCACTGGGGATGCAGTGCAGTGAGTCCAGAGAGTACACTGGCACCACTGGGGATGCAGTGCAGTGACTCAAGAGAGTGCACTGGCACCACTAGGGATGCAGTGCAGTGAGTCCAGAGAGTTCACTGGCACCACTGGGGATGCAGTGCAGTGAGTCCAGAGAGTGCACTGGCCCTACTGGGGATGTAGTGCAGTGAGTCCACAGAGGGCACTGGCACCACTCTGGATGCACTGCAGTGAGTCCAGAGAGTGCCCCGGCACCACTGGGGATGCAGTGCAGTGAGACCAGAGATTGCACTGGTACGATTGGGGATGCAGTGCAGTGAGTCCAGAGAGTGCACTGGCACCACTGGGGATGCAGTGCAGTGAGTCCAGAGAGTGCACTGGCACCACTGGGGATGCAGTGCAGTGACTCAAGAGAGTGCACTGGCACCACTGGGGATGCAGTGCAGTGAGTCCAGAGAGTGCACTGGCACCAGTGGGGATGCACTGCAGTGAGCTCAGAGAGTGCACTGGCACCACTGGGGATGCAGTGCAGTGAGTCCAGAGAGTGCACTGGCACCACTGGGGATGCAGTGAAATGAGTCCAGAGAGTGCACTGGCACCACTGGGGATGCACTGCAGTGAGTCCAGAGAGTGCACTGGCACCACTGGGGATGCAGTGCGGTGAGTCCAGAGAGCGCACTGGCACCACTGGGGATGCACTGCAGTGAGTCCAGAGAGGACACTGGCACTATTGGGGATGCACCCCGGTGAGTCCAGAGAGTGCACTGGCACCACTGGGAATGCACTGCACTGAGTCCAGAGAGGTCACTGGCACCACTGGGGATGCAGTGCAGTGAGTCCAGAGAGTGCCCTGGCACCACTGGGGATGCAGTGCAGTGAGTCCAGAGAGTGCACTGGCACCACTGGGGATGCAGTTCAGTGAGCTCAGAGAGTGCACTGGCACCACTGGGGATGCAGTGCCGTGAGTCCAGAGAGTGCACTGGCACCACTGGGGATGCACTGCAATGAGTCCAGAGAGTGCACTGGCACCAATGGCAATGCAGTGCAGTGAGTCCAGAGAGTGCCTTGGCACCACTGGGGATGCAGTGCAGTGAGTCCAGAGAGTACCCTGGCACCACTGGGGATGCAGTGCAGTGAGTCCAGAGAGTGCACTGGCACCACTGGGGATGCAGTGCCGTGAGTCCAGAGTGTGCACTGGCACCACTGGGGATGCAGTGCAGTGAGTCCAGAGAGTGCACTGGCACCAGTGGGGATGCAGTGCTGTGAGTCCAGAGAGTGCACTGGCACCACTGGGGGTGCAGTGCAGTGAGTCCAGAGAGTGCACTGGCACCAGTGGGGATGCACTACAGTGAGTCCAGAGAGTGCACTGGCAACACTGGGGATGCAGTGCAGTGACTCAAGAGAGTGCACTGGCACCACTAGGGTTGCAGTGCAGTGAGTCCAGAGAGTTCACTGGCACCACTGGGGATGCAGTGCAGTGAGTGCAGAGAGTGCACTGGCCCTACTGGGGATGTAGTGCAGTGTGTCCACAGAGGGCGCTGGCACCACTGGGGATGCACTGCAGTGAGTCCAGAGAGTGCCCCGGCACCACTGTTTATGCAGTGCAGTGAGTCCAGAGAGTGCACTGGCACCACTGGGGATGCAGTGCAGTGAGTCCAGAGAGTGCACTGGCACCATTGGGGACGCAGTGCAGTGAGGCCAGAGAGTGCACTGGCACCACTGGGGATGCAGTGCAGTGAGTCCAGAGAGTGCACTGGCACCACTGGGGATGCACTGCAGTGAGCTCAGAGAGTGCACTGGCACCACTGGGGATGCAGTGCAGTGAGTCCAGAGAGTGCACTGGCACCACTGGGGATGCAGTGCAGTGAGTCCAGAGAGTGCACTGGCACCAGTGGGGATGCAGTGAAATGAGTCCAGAGAGTGCACTGGCACCACTGGGGATGCACTGCAGTGAGTCCAGAGAGTGCACTGGCACCACTGGGGATGCAGTGCGGTGAGTCCAGAGAGCGCACTGGCACCACTGGGGATGCACTGCAGTGAGTCCAGAGAGGGCACTGGCACTATTGGGGATGCACCCCGGTGAGTCCAGAGAGTGTACTGGAACCACTGGGAATGCACTGCACTGAGTCCAGAGAGGTCACTGGCACCACTGGGGATGCAGTGCAGTGAGTCCAGAGAGTGCACTGGCACCTCTGGGGATGAAGTGCAGTGAGTCCAGAGAGTGCACTGGCACCACTGGGGATGCAGTGCAGTGAGTCCAGAGAGTGCAGTTGCACCACTGGGGATACAGCGCAGTGAGTCCAGAGAGTGCACTGGCACCACTGGGGATGCAGCGCAGTGAGTCCAGAGAGTGCACTGGCACCACTGGGGATGCACTGCAGTGAGTCCAGAGAGTGCACTGGCACCACTGGGGATGCACTGCCGTGAGTCCAGAGAGTGCCCTGGCACCACTGGGGATGCAGTGCAGTGAGTCCAGAGAGTGCACTGGCACCACTGGGGATGCAGTGCCGTTGGTCCAGAGAGTGCACTAGCACCACTGGGGATGCAGTGCCGTGAGTCCAGAGTGTGCACTGGCACCACTGGGGATGCAGTGCAGTGAGTCCAGAGAGTGCACTGGCACCAGTGGGGATGCAGTGCTGTGAGTCCAGAGAGTGCCTTGGCACCACTGGGGACGCAGTGCAGTGAGTCCAGAGAGTGCACTGGCACCACCGGGGATGCAGTGCCGTGAGTCCAGAGAGTGCACTGGCACCACTGGGGATGCACTGCAGTGAGTCCAGAGAGTGCACTGGCACCACTGGGGATGCACTGCAGTGAAACCAGAGATTGCACTGGTACGATTGGGGATGCACTGCAGTGTGTCCAGAGAGTGCACTGGCACCACTGGGGATGCAGTGCAGTGAGTCCAGAGAGTGCACTGGCACCACTGGGGATGCAGTGCAGTGACTCAAGAGAGTGCACTGGCACCACTAGGGATGCAGTGCAGTGAGTCCAGAGAGTTCACTGGCACCACTGGGGATGCAGTGCAGTGAGTCCAGAGAGTGCACTGGCCCTACTGGGGATGTAGTGCAGTGAGTCCACAGAGGGCACTGGCACCACTCTGGATGCACTGCAGTGAGTCCAGAGAGTGCCCCGGCACCACTGGGGATGCAGTGCAGTGAGTCCAGAGAGTGCACTGGCACCAGTGGGGATGCAGTGAAATGAGTCCAGAGAGTGCACTGGCACCACTGGGGATGCACTGCAGTGAGTCCAGAGAGTGCACTGGCACCACTGGGGATGCAGTGCGGTGAGTCCAGAGAGCGCACTGGCACCACTGGGGATGCACTGCAGTGAGTCCAGAGAGGGCACTGGCACTATTGGGGATGCACCCCGGTGAGTCCAGAGAGTGTACTGGAAGCACTGGGAATGCACTGCACTGAGTCCAGAGAGGTCACTGGCACCACTGGGGATGCAGTGCAGTGAGTCCAGAGAGTGCACTGGCACCTCTGGGTATGAAGTGCAGTGAGTCCAGAGAGTGCACTGGCACCACTGGGGATGCAGTGCAGTGAGTCCAGAGAGTGCAGTTGCACCACTGGGGATACAGCGCAGTGAGTCCAGAGAGTGCACTGGCACCACTGGGGATGCAGCGCAGTGAGTCCAGAGAGTGCACTGGCACCACTGGGGATGCACTGCAGTGAGTCCAGAGAGTGCACTGGCACCACTGGGGATGCACTGCCGTGAGTCGAGAGAGTGCACTGGCACCACTGGGGATGCACTGCCGTGAGTCCAGAGAGTGCACTGGCACCTCTGGGGATGCAGTGCAGTGAGTCCAGAGAGTGCACTGGCAGCACTGGGGATGTAGTGCAGTGAGTCCAGAGAGTGCACTTGCACCGCTGGGCAGACAGTGCAGTGAGTCCAGAGAGTGCACTGGCACCACTGGGGATGCAGGGCAGTGAGTCCAGAGAGTGCACTGGCACCACTGGGGATGCAGTGCAGTGAGTCCAGAGAGTGCACTGGCACCACTGGGGATGCACTGCAGTGAGTCCAGAGAGGGCACTGGCACTATTGGGGATCCACCCCGGTGAGTCCAGAGAGTGCACTGGCACCACTGGGGATGCAGTGCAGTGAGTCCAGAGAGGTCACTGGCACCACTGGGGATGCAGTGCAGTGAGTCCAGAGAGTGCCCTGGCACCACTGGGGATGCAGTGCAGTGAGTCCAGAGAGTGCACTAGCACCACTGGGGATGCAGTGCAGTGAGTCCAGAGAGTGCACTGGCACAACTAGGGATGCAGTGCAGTGAGTCCAGAGAATGCACAAGCACCACTGGGGATGCACTGCAGTGAGTCCAGAGAGTGCACTGGCACCACTGGGGATGCAGTGCCGTGAGTCCAGAGAGTGCACTGGCACCACTGGGGATGCACTGCAATGAGTCCAGAGAGTGCACTGGCACCAATGGCAATGCAGTGCAGTGAGTCCAGAGAGTGCACTGGCACCACTGGGGATGCAGTGCCGTTGGTCCAGAGAGTGCACTAGCACCACTGGGGATGCAGTGCCGTGAGTCCAGAGTGTGCACTGGCACCACTGGGGATGCAGTGCAGTGAGTCCAGAGAGTGCACTGGCACCAGTGGTGATGGAGTGCTGTGAGTCCAGAGAGTGCCTTGGCACCACTGGGGATGCAGTGCAGTGAGTCCAGAGAGTGCACTGGCACCACCGGGGATGCAGTGCCGTGAGTCCAGAGAGTGCACTGGCACCACTGGGGATGCACTGCAGTGAGTCCAGAGAGTGCACTGGCACCACTGGGGATGCACTGCAGTGAGACCAGAGATTGCACTGGTACGATTGGGGATGCACTGCAGTGAGTCCAGAGAGTGCACTGGCACCACTGGGGATGCAGTGCAGTGAGTCCAGAGAGTACACTGGCACCACTGGGGATGCAGTGCAGTGACTCAAGAGAGTGCACTGGCACCACTAGGGATGCAGTGCAGTGAGTCCAGAGAGTTCACTGGCACCACTGGGGATGCAGTGCAGTGAGTCCAGAGAGTGCACTGGCCCTACTGGGGATGTAGTGCAGTGAGTCCACAGAGGGCACTGGCACCACTCTGGATGCACTGCAGTGAGTCCAGAGAGTGCCCCGGCACCACTGGGGATGCAGTGCAGTGAGACCAGAGATTGCACTGGTACGATTGGGGATGCAGTGCAGTGAGTCCAGAGAGTGCACTGGCACCACTGGGGATGCAGTGCAGTGAGTCCAGAGAGTGCACTGGCACCACTGGGGATGCAGTGCAGTGACTCAAGAGAGTGCACTGGCACCACTGGGGATGCAGTGCAGTGAGTCCAGAGAGTGCACTGGCACCAGTGGGGATGCACTGCAGTGAGCTCAGAGAGTGCACTGGCACCACTGGGGATGCAGTGCAGTGAGTCCAGAGAGTGCACTGGCACCACTGGGGATGCAGTGAAATGAGTCCAGAGAGTGCACTGGCACCACTGGGGATGCACTGCAGTGAGTCCAGAGAGTGCACTGGCACCACTGGGGATGCAGTGCGGTGAGTCTAGAGAGCGCACTGGCACCACTGGGGATGCACTGCAGTGAGTCCAGAGAGGACACTGGCACTATTGGGGATGCACCCCGGTGAGTCCAGAGAGTGCACTGGCACCACTGGGAATGCACTGCACTGAGTCCAGAGAGGTCACTGGCACCACTGGGGATGCAGTGCAGTGAGTCCAGAGAGTGCCCTGGCACCACTGGGGATGCAGTGCAGTGAGTCCAGAGAGTGCACTGGCACCACTGGGGATGCAGTTCAGTGAGCTCAGAGAGTGCACTGGCACCACTGGGGATGCAGTGCTGTGAGTCCAGAGAGTGCACTGGCACCACTGGGGATGCACTGCAATGAGTCCAGAGAGTGCACTGGCACCAATGGCAATGCAGTTCAGTGAGTCCAGAGAGTGCCTTGGCACCACTGGGGATGCAGTGCAGTGAGTCCAGAGAGTACCCTGGCACCACTGGGGATGCAGTGCAGTGAGTCCAGAGAGTGCACTGGCACCACTGGGGATGCAGTGCCGTGAGTCCAGAGTGTGCACTGGCACCACTGGGGATGCAGTGCAGTGAGTCCAGAGAGTGCACTGGCACCACTGGGGATGCAGTGCTGTGAGTCCAGAGAGTGCACTGGCACCACTGGGGGTGCAGTGCAGTGAGTCCAGAGAGTGCACTGGCACCAGTGGGGATGCACTACAGTGAGTCCAGAGAGTGCACTGGCAACACTGGGGATGCAGTGCAGTGACTCAAGAGAGTGCACTGGCACCACTAGGGTTGCAGTGCAGTGAGTCCAGAGAGTTCACTGGCACCACTGGGGATGCAGTGCAGTGAGTGCAGAGAGTGCACTGGCCCTACTGGGGATGTAGTGCAGTGTGTCCACAGAGGGCGCTGGCACCACTGGGGATGCACTGCAGTGAGTCCAGAGAGTGCCCCGGCACCACTGTTTATGCAGTGCAGTGAGTCCAGAGAGTGCACTGGCACCACTGGGGATGCAGTGCAGTGAGTCCAGAGAGTGCACTGGCACCATTGGGGACGCAGTGCAGTGAGGCCAGAGAGTGCACTGGCACCACTGGGGATGCAGTGCAGTGAGTCCAGAGAGTGCACTGGCACCACTGGGGATGCACTGCAGTGAGCTCAGAGAGTGCACTGGCACCACTGGGGATGCAGTGCAGTGAGTCCAGAGAGTGCACTGGCACCACTGGGGATGCAGTGCAGTGAGTCCAGAGAGTGCACTGGCACCACTGGGGATGCAGTGAAATGAGTCCAGAGAGTGCACTGGCACCACTGGGGATGCACTGCAGTGAGTCCAGAGAGTGCACTGGCACCACTGGGGATGCAGTGCGGTGAGTCCAGAGAGCGCACTGCCACCACTGGGGATGCACTGCAGTGAGTCCAGAGAGGGCACTGGCACTATTGGGGATGCACCCCGGTGAGTCCAGAGAGTGCACTGGAACCACTGGGAATGCACTGCACTGAGTCCAGAGAGGTCACTGGCACCACTGGGGATGCAGTGCAGTGAGTCCAGAGAGTGCCCTGGCACCACTGGGGATGCAGTGCAGTGAGTCCAGAGAGTGAATTGGCACCACTGGGGATGCAGATCAGTGAGTTCAGAGAGTGCACTGGCACCACTGGGGATGCAGTGCAGTGAGTCCAGAGAGTGCACTGGCACCACTGGGGATGCAGTGCCGTGAGTCCAGAGAGTGCACTGGCACCACTGGGGATGCACTGCAATGAGTCCAGAGAGTGCACTGGCACCAATGGCAATGCAGTGCAGTGAGTCCAGAGAGTGCCTTGGCACCACTGGGGATGCAGTGCAGTGAGTCCAGAGAGTACCCTGGCACCACTGGGGATGCAGTGCAGTGAGTCCAGAGAGTGCACTGGCACCACTGGGGATGGAGTGCCGTGAGTCCAGAGTGTGCACTGGCACCACTGGGGATGCAGTGCAGTGAGTCCAGAGAGTGCAGTGGCACCAGTGGGGATGCAGTGCTGTGAGTCCAGAGAGTGCACTGGCACCACTGGGGGTGCAGTGCAGTGAGTCAAGAGAGTGCACTGGCACCAGTGGGGATGCACTACAGTGAGTCCAGAGAGTGCAATGGCACCACTGGGGATGCAGTGCCGTGAGTCCAGAGAGTGCACTGGCACCACCGGGGATGCAGTGAAATGAGTCCAGAGAGCGCACTGGCACCACTGGGTATGCAGTACAGTGCTTCCAGAGAGTGCACTGGCACCACTGGGGATGCAGTGCAGTGAGTCCAGAGAGTGCACTGGCACCACTGGGGATGCACTGCAGTGAGACCAGAGATTGCACTGGTACGATTGGGGATGCACTGCAGTGTGTCCAGAGAGTGCACTGGCACCACTGGGGATGCAGTGCAGTGAGTCCAGAGAGTGCACTGGCACCACTGGGGATGCAGTGCAGTGACTCAAGAGAGTGCACTGGCACCACTGGGGATGCAGTGCAGTGAGTCCAGAGAGTGCACTGGCACCAGTGGGGATGCACTGCAGTGAGCTCAGAGAGTGCACTGGCACCACTGGGGATGCAGTGCAGTGAGTGCAGAGAGTGCACTGGCACCACTGGGGATGCAGTTCAGTGAGTTCAGAGAGTGCACTGGCACCACTGGGGATGCAGTGCAGTGAGTCCAGAGAGTGCACTGGCACCACTGGGGATGCAGTGCCGTGAGTCCAGAGAGTGCACTGGCACCACTGGGGATGCACTGCAATGAGTCCAGAGAGTGCACTGGCACCAATGGCAATGCAGTGCAGTGAGTCCAGAGAGTGCCTTGGCACCACTGGGGATGCAGTGCAGTGAGTCCAGAGAGTACCCTGGCACCACTGGGGATGCAGTGCAGTGAGTCCAGAGAGTGCACTGGCACCACTGGGGATGCAGTGCCGTGAGTCCAGAGTGTGCACTGGCACCACTGGGGATGCAGTGCAGTGAGTCCAGAGAGTGCACTGGCACCAGTGGGGATGCAGTGCTGTGAGTCCAGAGAGTGCACTGGCACCACTGGGGATGCAGTGCAGTGAGTGCAGAGAGTGCACTGGCACCACTGGGGATGTAGTGCAGTGAGTCCACAGAGGGCACTGGCACCACTGGGGATGCAGTGCAGTGAGTCCAGAGAGTGCACTGGCACCACTGGGGATGCAGTGCAGTGAGTCCAGAGAGTGCCGTGGCACCACTGGGGATGCAGTGCAGTGAGTCCAGAGAGTGCACTGGCACCCCTGGGGATGCAGTGCCGTGAGTCCAGAGAGTGCACTGGCACCACCGGGGATGCAGTGAAATGAGTTCAGAGAGCGCACTGGCACCACCGGGGATGCAGTGCCGTGCTTCCAGAGAGTGCACTGGCACCACTGGGGATGCAGTGCAGTGAGTCCAGACAGTGCACTGGCACCACTGGGGATGCACTGCAGTGAGACCAGAGATTGCACTGGTACGATTGGGGATGCACTGCAGTGAGTCCAGAGAGTGCACTAGCACCACTGGGGATGCAGTGCCGTGAGTCCAGAGTGTGCACTGCCACCACTGGGGATGCAGTGCAGTGAGTCCAGAGAGTTCACTGGCACCACTGGGGATGCAGTGCAGTGAGTCCAGAGAGTGCACTGGCACCACTGGGGATGCAGTGCCGTGAGTCCAGAGAGTGCACTGGCACCACTGGGGATACACTGCAGAGAGTCCAGAGAGTGCACTGGCACCACTGGGGATGCACTGCAGTGAGTCCAGAGAGTGCACTGGCACCACTGGGGATGCAGTGCAGTGAGTCCAGAGAGTGCCCTGGCACCACTGGGGATGCAGTGCAGTGAGTCCAGAGAGTACCCTGGCACCAGTGGGGATGCAGTGCAGTGAGTCCAGAAAGTGCACTGGCACCACCGGGGATGCAGTGCAGTGAGTCCAGAGAGTGCCCTGGCACCACTGGGGATGCAGTGCAGTGAGTCCAGAGAGTATCCTGGCACTAGTGGGGATGCAGTGCAGTGAGTCCAGAGAGTTCACTGGCACCAATGGGGATGCAGTTCCGTCAGTCCAGAGAGTGCACTGGCACCACTGGGGATGCAGTACTGTGAGTCCACAGTGTGCACTGGCACCACAGGGGATGCAGTGCAGTGAGTCCAGAGAGTGCACTGGCACCACTGGGGATGCAGTGCAGTGAGTCCAGAGAGTGCACTGGCACCACTGGGGATGCAGTGCAGTGAGTCCAGAGAGTGCACTGGCACCACTGGGGATGCAGTGCAGTGAGTCCAGAGAGTCCACTGGCACCACTGGGGATGCAGTGCCGTGAGTCCAGAGAGTGCACTGGCACCAGTGGGGATGCAGTGCAGTGAGTGCAGAGAGTGCACTGGCACCACTGGGGATGCAGTGCAGTGAGTCCAGAGAGTGCACTGGCACCACTGGGGATGCAGTTCAGTGACTCAAGAGAGTGCACTGTCACCACTGGGGATGCAGTGCAGTGAGCTCAGAGAGTGCACTGGCACCACTGGGGATGCAGTGCAGTGAGTCCAGAGAGTGCACTGGCACCACTGGGGATGCAGTGAAAGGAGTCCAGAGAGTGCACTGGCACCACTGGGGATGCAGTGCAGTGAGTCCAGAGAGTGCCCTGGCACCACTGGGGATGCAGTGCAGTGAGTCCAGAGAGTGCACTAGCACCACTGGGGATGCAGTGCAGTGAGTCCAGAGAGTGCACTGGCACAACTAGGGATGCAGTGCAGTGAGTCCAGAGAATGCACAAGCACCACTGGGGATGCACTGCAGTGAGTCCAGAGAGTGCACTGGCACCACTGGGGATGCAGTGCCGTGAGTCCAGAGAGTGCACTGGCACCACTGGGGATGCACTGCAATGAGTCCAGAGAGTGCACTGGCACCAATGGCAATGCAGTGCAGTGAGTCCAGAGAGTGCACTGGCACCACTGGGGATGCAGTGCCGTTGGTCCAGAGAGTGCACTAGCACCACTGGGGATGCAGTGCCGTGAGTCCAGAGTGTGCACTGGCACCACTGGGGATGCAGTGCAGTGAGTCCAGAGAGTGCACTGGCACCAGTGGTGATGCAGTTCTGTGAGTCCAGAGAGTGCCTTGGCACCACTGGGGATGCAGTGCAGTGAGTCCAGAGAGTGCACTGGCACCACCGGGGATGCAGTGCCGTGAGTCCAGAGAGTGCACTGGCACCACTGGGGATGCACTGCAGTGAGTCCAGAGAGTGCACTGGCACCACTGGGGATGCACTGCAGTGAGACCAGAGATTGCACTGGTACGATTGGGGATGCACTGCAGTGAGTCCAGAGAGTGCACTGGCACCACTGGGGATGCAGTGCAGAGAGTCCAGAGAGTACACTGGCACCACTGGGGATGCAGTGCAGTGACTCAAGAGAGTGCACTGGCACCACTAGGGATGCAGTGCAGTGAGTCCAGAGAGTTCACTGGCACCACTGGGGATGCAGTGCAGTGAGTCCAGAGAGTGCACTGGCCCTACTGGGGATGTAGTGCAGTGAGTCCACAGAGGGCACTGGCACCACTCTGGATGCACTGCAGTGAGTCCAGAGAGTGCCCCGGCACCACTGGGGATGCAGTGCAGTGAGACCAGAGATTGCACTGGTACGATTGGGGATGCAGTGCAGTGAGTCCAGAGAGTGCACTGGCACCACTGGGGATGCAGTGCAGTGAGTCCAGAGAGTGCACTGGCACCACTGGGGATGCAGTGCAGTGACTCAAGAGAGTGCACTGGCACCACTGGGGATGCAGTGCAGTGAGTCCAGAGAGTGCACTGGCACCAGTGGGGATGCACTGCAGTGAGCTCAGAGAGTGCACTGGCACCACTGGGGATGCAGTGCAGTGAGTCCAGAGAGTGCACTGGCACCACTGGGGATGCAGTGAAATGAGTCCAGAGAGTGCACTGGCACCACTGGGGATGCACTGCAGTGAGTCCAGAGAGTGCACTGGCACCACTGGGGATGCAGTGCGGTGAGTCCAGAGAGCGCACTGGCACCACTGGGGATGCACTGCAGTGAGTCCAGAGAGGACACTGGCACTATTGGGGATGCACCCCGGTGAGTCCAGAGAGTGCACTGGAACCACTGGGAATGCACTGCACTGAGTCCAGAGAGGTCACTGGCACCACTGGGGATGCAGTGCAGTGAGTCCAGAGAGTGCCCTGGCACCACTGGGGATGCAGTGCAGTGAGTCCAGAGAGCGCACTGGCACCACTGGGGATGCAGTTCAGTGAGCTCAGAGAGTGCACTGGCACCACTGGGGATGCAGTGCCGTGAGTCCAGAGAGTGCACTGGCACCACTGGGGATGCACTGCAATGAGTCCAGAGAGTGCACTGGCACCAATGGCAATGCAGTGCAGTGAGTCCAGAGAGTGCCTTGGCACCACTGGGGATGCAGTGCAGTGAGTCCAGAGAGTACCCTGGCACCACTGGGGATGCAGTGCAGTGAGTCCAGAGAGTGCACTGGCACCACTGGGGATGCAGTGCCGTGAGTCCAGAGTGTGCACTGGCACCACTGGGGATGCAGTGCAGTGAGTCCAGAGAGTGCACTGGCACCAGTGGGGATGCAGTGCTGTGAGTCCAGAGAGTGCACTGGCACCACTGGGGGTGCAGTGCAGTGAGTCCAGAGAGTGCACTGGCACCAGTGGGGATGCACTACAGTGAGTCCAGAGAGTGCACTGGCAACACTGGGGATGCAGTGCAGTGACTCAAGAGAGTGCACTGGCACCACTAGGGTTGCAGTGCAGTGAGTCCAGAGAGTTCACTGGCACCACTGGGGATGCAGTGCAGTGAGTGCAGAGAGTGCACTGGCCCTACTGGGGATGTAGTGCAGTGTGTCCACAGAGGGCGCTGGCACCACTGGGGATGCACTGCAGTGAGTCCAGAGAGTGCCCCGGCACCACTGGGGATGCAGTGCAGTGAGTCCAGAGAGTGCACTGGCACCACTGGGGATGCAGTGCAGTGAGTCCAGAGAGTGCACTGGCACCATTGGGGACGCAGTGCAGTGAGGCCAGAGAGTGCACTGGCACCACTGGGGATGCAGTGCAGTGAGTCCAGAGAGTGCACTGGCACCACTGGGGATGCACTGCAGTGAGCTCAGAGAGTGCACTGGCACCACTGGGGATGCAGTGCAGTGAGTCCAGAGAGTGCACTGGCACCACTGGGGATGCAGTGCAGTGAGTCCAGAGAGTGCACTGGCACCACTGGGGATGCAGTGAAATGAGTCCAGAGAGTGCACTGGCAGCACTGGGGATGCACTGCAGTGAGTCCAGAGAGTGCACTGGCACCACTGGGGATGCAGTGCGGTGAGTCCAGAGAGCGCACTGCCACCACTGGGGATGCACTGCAGTGAGTCCAGAGAGGGCACTGGCACTATTGGGGATGCACCCCGGTGAGTCCAGAGAGTGCACTGGCACCAATGGCAATGCAGTGCAGTGAGTCCAGAGAGTGCCTTGGCACCACTGGGGATGCAGTGCAGTGAGTCCAGAGAGTACCCTGGCACCACTGGGGATGCAGTGCAGTGAGTCCAGAGAGTGCACTGGCACCACTGGGGATGCAGTGCCGTGAGTCCAGAGTGTGCACTGGCACCACTGGGGATGCAGTGCAGTGAGTCCAGAGAGTGCACTGGCACCAGTGGGGATGCAGTGCTGTGAGTCCAGAGAGTGCACTGGCACCACTGGGGATGCAGTGCAGTGAGTCCAGAGAGTGCACTGGCACCACTGGGGATGTAGTGCAGTGAGTCCACAGAGGGCACTGGCACCACTGGGGATGCAGTGCAGTGAGTCCAGAGAGTGCCCCGGCACCACTGGGGATGCAGTGCAGTGAGTCCAGAGAGTGCCGTGGCACCACTGGGGATGCAGTGCAGTGAGTCCAGAGAGTGCACTGGCACCCCTGGGGATGCAGTGCCGTGAGTCCAGAGAGTGCACTGGCACCACCGGGGATGCAGTGAAATGAGTCCAGAGAGCGCACTGGCACCACCGGGGATGCAGTGCCGTGCTTCCAGAGAGTGCACTGGCACCACTGGGGATGCAGTGCAGTGAGTCCAGACAGTGCACTGGAACCACTGGGGATGCACTGCAGTGAGACCAGAGATTGCACTGGTACGATTGGGGATGCACTGCAGTGAGTCCAGAGAGTGCACTAGCACCACTGGGGATGCAGTGCCGTGAGTCCAGAGTGTGCACTGCCACCACTGGGGATGCAGTGCAGTGAGTCCAGAGAGTTCACTGGCACCACTGGGGATGCAGTGCAGTGAGTCCAGAGAGTGCACTGGCACCACTGGGGATGCAGTGCCGTGAGTCCAGAGAGTGCACTGGCACCACTGGGGATACACTGCAGAGAGTCCAGAGAGTGCACTGGCACCACTGGGGATGCACTGCAGTGAGTCCAGAGAGTGCACTGGCACCACTGGGGATGCAGTGCAGTGAGTCCAGAGAGTGCCCTGGCACCACTGGGGATGCAGTGCAGTGAGTCCAGAGAGTACCCTGGCACCAGTGGGGATGCAGTGCAGTGAGTCCAGAAAGTGCACTGGCACCACCGGGGATGCAGTGCAGTGAGTCCAGAGAGTGCCCTGGCACCACTGGGGATGCAGTGCAGTGAGTCCAGAGAGTATCCTGGCACTAGTGGGGATGCAGTGCAGTGAGTCCAGAGAGTTCACTGGCACCAATGGGGATGCAGTTCCGTCAGTCCAGAGAGTGCACTGGCACCACTGGGGATGCAGTACCGTGAGTCCACAGTGTGCACTGGCACCACAGGGGATGCAGTGCAGTGAGTCCAGAGAGTGCACTGGCACCACTGGGGATGCAGTGCAGTGAGTCCAGAGAGTGCACTGGCACCACTGGGGATGCAGTGCAGTGAGTCCAGAGAGTGCACTGGCACCACTGGGGATGCAGTGCAGTGAGTCCAGAGAGTCCACTGGCACCACTGGGGATGCTGTGCCGTGAGTCCAGAGAGTGCACTGGCACCAGTGGGGATGCAGTGCAGTGAGTGCAGAGAGTGCACTGGCACCACTGGGGATGCAGTGCAGTGAGTCCAGAGAGTGCACTGGCACCACTGGGGATGCAGTTCAGTGACTCAAGAGAGTGCACTGTCACCACTGGGGATGCAGTGCAGTGAGTCCAGAGAGTGCACTGGCACCAGTGGGGATGCACTGCAGTGAGCTCAGAGAGTGCACTGGCACCACTGGGGATGCAGTGCAGTGAGTCCAGAGAGTGCACTGGCACCACTGGGGATGCAGTGAAATGAGTCCAGAGAGTGCACTGGCACCACTGGGGATGCACTGCAGTGAGTCCAGAGAGTGCACTGGCACCACTGGGGATGCACTGCAGTGAGTCCAGAGAGGACACTGGCACTATTGGGGATGCACCCCGGTGAGTCCAGAGAGTGCACTGGAACCACTGGGAATGCACTGCACTGAGTCCAGAGAGGTCACTGGCACCACTGGGGATGCAGTGCAGTGAGTCCAGAGAGTGCCCTGGCACCACTGGGGATGCAGTGCAGTGAGTCCAGAGAGTGCACTGGCACCACTGGGGATGCAGTTCAGTGAGCTCAGAGAGTGCACTGGCACCACTGGGGATGCAGTGCCGTGAGTCCAGAGAGTGCACTGGCACCACTGGGGATGCACTGCAATGAGTCCAGAGAGTGCACTGGCACCAATGGCAATGCAGTGCAGTGAGTCCAGAGAGTGCCTTGGCACCACTGGGGATGCAGTGCAGTGAGTCCAGAGAGTACCCTGGCACCACTGGGGATGCAGTGCAGTGAGTCCAGAGAGTGCACTGGCACCACTGGGGATGCAGTGCCGTGAGTCCAGAGTGTGCACTGGCACCACTGGGGATGCAGTGCAGTGAGTCCAGAGAGTGCACTGGCACCAGTGGGGATGCAGTGCTGTGAGTCCAGAGAGTGCACTGGCACCACTGGGGGTGCAGTGCAGTGAGTCCAGAGAGTGCACTGGCACCAGTGGGGATGCACTACAGTGAGTCCAGAGAGTGCACTGGCAACACTGGGGATGCAGTGCAGTGACTCAAGAGAGTGCACTGGCACCACTAGGGATGCAGTGCAGTGAGTCCAGAGAGTTCACTGGCACCACTGGGGATGCAGTGCAGTGAGTGCAGAGAGTGCACTGGCACCACTGGGGATGCAGTGCAGTGTGTCCACAGAGGGCGCTGGCACCACTGGGGATGCACTGCAGTGAGTCCAGAGAGTGCCTTGGCACCACTGGGGATGCAGTGCAGTGAGTCCAGAGAGTGCACTGGCACCACTGGGGATGCAGTGCAGTGAGTCCAGAGAGTGCACTGGCACCATTGGGGACGCAGTGCAGTGAGGCCAGAGAGTGCACTGGCACCACTGGGGATGCAGTGCAGTGAGTCCAGAGAGTGCACTGGCACCACTGGGGATGCACTGCAGTGAGCTCAGAGAGTGCACTGGCACCACTGGGGATGCAGTGCAGTGAGTCCAGAGAGTGCACTGGCACCACTGGGGATGCAGTGCAGTGAGTCCAGAGAGTGCACTGGCACCACTGGGTATGCAGTGCACTGAGTCCAGAGAGTGCACTGGCACCACTGGGGATGCACTGCAGTGAGTCCAGAGAGTGCACTGGCACCACTGGGGATGCAGTGCGGTGAGTCCAGAGAGCGCACTGGCACCACTGGGGATGCACTGCAGTGAGTCCAGAGAGGGCACTTGCACTATTGGGGATGCACCCCGGTGAGTCCAGAGAGTGCACTGGAACCACTGGGAATGCACTGCACTGAGTCCAGAGAGGTCACTGGCACCACTGGGGATGCAGTGCAGTGAGTCCAGAGAGTGCCCTGGCACCAGTGGGGATGCAGTGCAGTGAGTCCAGAGAGTGAATTGGCACCACTGGGGATGCAGTTCAGTGATTTCAGAGAGTGCACTGGCACCACTGGGGATGCAGTGCAGTGAGTCCAGAGAGTGCACTGGCACCACTGGGGATGCAGTGCCGTGAGTCCAGAGAGTGCACTGGCACCACTGGGGATGCACTGCAATGAGTCCAGAGAGTCCACTGGCACCAATGGCAATGCAGTGCAGTGAGTCCAGAGAGTGCCTTGGCACCACTGGGGATGCAGTGCAGTGAGTCCAGAGAGTACCCTGGCACCACTGGGGATGCAGTGCAGTGAGTGCAGAGAGTGCACTGGCACCACTGGGGATGGAGTGCCGTGAGTCCAGAGTGTGCACTGGCACCACTGGGGATGCAGTGCAGTGAGTCCAGAGAGTGCACTGGCACCAGTGGGGATGCAGTGCTGTGAGTCCAGAGAGTGCACTGGCACCACTGGGGGTGCAGTGCAGTGAGTCAAGAGAGTGCACTGGCACCAGTGGGGATGCACTACAGTGAGTCCAGAGAGTGCACTGGCACCACTGGGGATGCAGTGCCGTGAGTCCAGAGAGTGCACTGGCACCAGTGGGGATGCACTGCAGTGAGCTCAGAGAGTGCACTGGCACCACTGGGGATGCAGTGCAGTGACTCAAGAGAGTGCACTGGCACCACTGGGGATGCAGTGCAGTGAGTCCAGAGAGTGCACTGGCACCAGTGGGGATGCACTGCAGTGAGCTCAGAGAGTGCACTGGCACCACTGGGGATGCAGTGCAGTGAGTGCAGAGAGTGCACTGGCACCACTGGGGATGCACTGCAGTGAGTCCAGAGAGTGCACTGGCACCACTGGGGATGCAGTGCAGTGAGTCCAGAGAGTGCACTGGCACCACTGGGGATGCAGTGCCGTGAGTCCAGAGAGTGCACTGGCACCACTGGGGATGCACTGCAATGAGTCCAGAGAGTGCACTGGCACCAATGGCAATGCAGTGCAGTGAGTCCAGAGAGTGCCTTGGCACCACTGGGGATGCAGTGCAGTGAGTCCAGAGAGTACCCTGGCACCACTGGGGATGCAGTGCAGTGAGTCCAGAGAGTGCACTGGCACCACTGGGGATGCAGTGCCGTGAGTCCAGAGTGTGCACTGGCACCACTGGGGATGCAGTGCAGTGAGTCCAGAGAGTGCACTGGCACCAGTGGGGATGCAGTGCTGTGAGTCCAGAGAGTGCACTGGCACCACTGGGGATGCAGTGCAGTGAGTCCAGAGAGTGCACTGGCACCACTGGGGATGTAGTGCAGTGAGTCCACAGAGGGCACTGGCACCACTGGGGATGCAGTGCAGTGAGTCCAGAGAGTGCCCCGGCACCACTGGGGATGCAGTGCAGTGAGTCCAGAGAGTGCCGTGGCACCACTGGGGATGCAGTGCAGTGAGTCCAGAGAGTGCACTGGCACCCCTGGGGATGCAGTGCCGTGAGTCCAGAGAGTGCACTGGCACCACCGGGGATGCAGTGAAATGAGTCCAGAGAGCGCACTGGCACCACCGGGGATGCAGTGCCGTGCTTCCAGAGAGTGCACTGGCACCACTGGGGATGCAGTGCAGTGAGTCCAGACAGTGCACTGGAACCACTGGGGATGCACTGCAGTGAGACCAGAGATTGCACTGGTACGATTGGGGATGCACTGCAGTGAGTCCAGAGAGTGCACTAGCACCACTGGGGATGCAGTGCCGTGAGTCCAGAGTGTGCACTGCCACCACTGGGGATGCAGTGCAGTGAGTCCAGAGAGTTCACTGGCACCACTGGGGATGCAGTGCAGTGAGTCCAGAGAGTGCACTGGCACCACTGGGGATGCAGTGCCGTGAGTCCAGAGAGTGCACTGGCACCACTGGGGATACACTGCAGAGAGTCCAGAGAGTGCACTGGCACCACTGGGGATGCACTGCAGTGAGTCCAGAGAGTGCACTGGCACCACTGGGGATGCAGTGCAGTGAGTCCAGAGAGTGCCCTGGCACCACTGGGGATGCAGTGCAGTGAGTCCAGAGAGTACCCTGGCACCAGTGGGGATGCAGTGCAGTGAGTCCAGAAAGTGCACTGGCACCACCGGGGATGCAGTGCAGTGAGTCCAGAGAGTGCCCTGGCACCACTGGGGATGCAGTGCAGTGAGTCCAGAGAGTATCCTGGCACTAGTGGGGATGCAGTGCAGTGAGTCCAGAGAGTTCACTGGCACCAATGGGGATGCAGTTCCGTCAGTCCAGAGAGTGCACTGGCACCACTGGGGATGCAGTACCGTGAGTCCACAGTGTGCACTGGCACCACAGGGGATGCAGTGCAGTGAGTCCAGAGAGTGCACTGGCACCACTGGGGATGCAGTGCAGTGAGTCCAGAGAGTGCACTGGCACCACTGGGGATGCAGTGCAGTGAGTCCAGAGAGTGCACTGGCACCACTGGGGATGCAGTGCAGTGAGTCCAGAGAGTCCACTGGCACCACTGGGGATGCTGTGCCGTGAGTCCAGAGAGTGCACTGGCACCAGTGGGGATGCAGTGCAGTGAGTGCAGAGAGTGCACTGGCACCACTGGGGATGCAGTGCAGTGAGTCCAGAGAGTGCACTGGCACCACTGGGGATGCAGTTCAGTGACTCAAGAGAGTGCACTGTCACCACTGGGGATGCAGTGCAGTGAGTCCAGAGAGTGCACTGGCACCAGTGGGGATGCACTGCAGTGAGCTCAGAGAGTGCACTGGCACCACTGGGGATGCAGTGCAGTGAGTCCAGAGAGTGCACTGGCACCACTGGGGATGCAGTGAAATGAGTCCAGAGAGTGCACTGGCACCACTGGGGATGCACTGCAGTGAGTCCAGAGAGTGCACTGGCACCACTGGGGATGCACTGCAGTGAGTCCAGAGAGGACACTGGCACTATTGGGGATGCACCCCGGTGAGTCCAGAGAGTGCACTGGAACCACTGGGAATGCACTGCACTGAGTCCAGAGAGGTCACTGGCACCACTGGGGATGCAGTGCAGTGAGTCCAGAGAGTGCCCTGGCACCACTGGGGATGCAGTGCAGTGAGTCCAGAGAGTGCACTGGCACCACTGGGGATGCAGTTCAGTGAGCTCAGAGAGTGCACTGGCACCACTGGGGATGCAGTGCCGTGAGTCCAGAGAGTGCACTGGCACCACTGGGGATGCACTGCAATGAGTCCAGAGAGTGCACTGGCACCAATGGCAATGCAGTGCAGTGAGTCCAGAGAGTGCCTTGGCACCACTGGGGATGCAGTGCAGTGAGTCCAGAGAGTACCCTGGCACCACTGGGGATGCAGTGCAGTGAGTCCAGAGAGTGCACTGGCACCACTGGGGATGCAGTGCCGTGAGTCCAGAGTGTGCACTGGCACCACTGGGGATGCAGTGCAGTGAGTCCAGAGAGTGCACTGGCACCAGTGGGGATGCAGTGCTGTGAGTCCAGAGAGTGCACTGGCACCACTGGGGGTGCAGTGCAGTGAGTCCAGAGAGTGCACTGGCACCAGTGGGGATGCACTACAGTGAGTCCAGAGAGTGCACTGGCAACACTGGGGATGCAGTGCAGTGACTCAAGAGAGTGCACTGGCACCACTAGGGATGCAGTGCAGTGAGTCCAGAGAGTTCACTGGCACCACTGGGGATGCAGTGCAGTGAGTGCAGAGAGTGCACTGGCCCTACTGGGGATGTAGTGCAGTGTGTCCACAGAGGGCGCTGGCACCACTGGGGATGCACTGCAGTGAGTCCAGAGAGTGCCTTGGCACCACTGGGGATGCAGTGCAGTGAGTCCAGAGAGTGCACTGGCACCACTGGGGATGCAGTGCAGTGAGTCCAGAGAGTGCACTGGCACCATTGGGGACGCAGTGCAGTGAGGCCAGAGAGTGCACTGGCACCACTGGGGATGCAGTGCAGTGAGTCCAGAGAGTGCACTGGCACCACTGGGGATGCACTGCAGTGAGCTCAGAGAGTGCACTGGCACCACTGGGGATGCAGTGCAGTGAGTCCAGAGAGTGCACTGGCACCACTGGGGATGCAGTGCAGTGAGTCCAGAGAGTGCACTGGCACCACTGGGTATGCAGTGCACTGAGTCCAGAGAGTGCACTGGCACCACTGGGGATGCACTGCAGTGAGTCCAGAGAGTGCACTGGCACCACTGGGGATGCAGTGCGGTGAGTCCAGAGAGCGCACTGGCACCACTGGGGATGCACTGCAGTGAGTCCAGAGAGGGCACTTGCACTATTGGGGATGCACCCCGGTGAGTCCAGAGAGTGCACTGGAACCACTGGGAATGCACTGCACTGAGTCCAGAGAGGTCACTGGCACCACTGGGGATGCAGTGCAGTGAGTCCAGAGAGTGCCCTGGCACCAGTGGGGATGCAGTGCAGTGAGTCCAGAGAGTGAATTGGCACCACTGGGGATGCAGTTCAGTGATTTCAGAGAGTGCACTGGCACCACTGGGGATGCAGTGCAGTGAGTCCAGAGAGTGCACTGGCACCACTGGGGATGCAGTGCCGTGAGTCCAGAGAGTGCACTGGCACCACTGGGGATGCACTGCAATGAGTCCAGAGAGTCCACTGGCACCAATGGCAATGCAGTGCAGTGAGTCCAGAGAGTGCCTTGGCACCACTGGGGATGCAGTGCAGTGAGTCCAGAGAGTACCCTGGCACCACTGGGGATGCAGTGCAGTGAGTCCAGAGAGTGCACTGGCACCACTGGGGATGGAGTGCCGTGAGTCCAGAGTGTGCACTGGCACCACTGGGGATGCAGTGCAGTGAGTCCAGAGAGTGCACTGGCACCAGTGGGGATGCAGTGCTGTGAGTCCAGAGAGTGCACTGGCACCACTGGGGGTGCAGTGCAGTGAGTCAAGAGAGTGCACTGGCACCAGTGGGGATGCACTACAGTGAGTCCAGAGAGTGCACTGGCACCACTGGGGATGCAGTGCCGTGAGTCCAGAGAGCGCACTGGCACCACCGGTGATGCAGTGAAATGAGTCCAGAGAGCGCACTGGCACCACTGGGTATGCAGTGCAGTGCTTCCAGAGAGTGCACTGGCACCACTGGGGATGCAGTGCAGTGAGTCCAGAGAGTGCACTGGCACCACTGGGGATGCACTGCAGTGAGACCAGAGATTGCACTGGTACGATTGGGGATGCACTGCAGTGTGTCCAGAGAGTGCACTGGCACCACTGGGGATGCAGTGCAGTGAGTCCAGAGAGTGCACTGGCACCACTGGGGATGCAGTGCAGTGACTCAAGAGAGTGCACTGGCACCACTGGGGATGCAGTGCAGTGAGTCCAGAGAGTGCACTGGCACCAGTGGGGATGCACTGCAGTGAGCTCAGAGAGTGCACTGGCACCACTGGGGATGCAGTGCAGTGAGTGCAGAGAGTGCACTGGCACCACTGGGGATGCAGTTCAGTGAGTTCAGAGAGTGCACTGGCACCACTGGGGATGCAGTGCCGTGAGTCCAGAGAGTGCACTGGCACCACTGGGGATGCACTGCAATGAGTCCAGAGAGTGCACTGGCACCAATGGCAATGCAGTGCAGTGAGTCCAGAGAGTGCCTTGGCACCACTGGGGATGCAGTGCAGTGAGTCCAGAGAGTACCCTGGCACCACTGGGGATGCAGTGCAGTGAGTCCAGAGAGTGCACTGGCACCACTGGGGATGCAGTGCCGTGAGTCCAGAGTGTGCACTGGCACCACTGGGGATGCAGTGCAGTGAGTCCAGAGAGTGCACTGGCACCAGTGGGGATGCAGTGCTGTGAGTCCAGAGAGTGCACTGGCACCACTGGGGATGCAGTGCAGTGAGTGCAGAGAGTGCACTGGCACCACTGGGGATGTAGTGCAGTGAGTCCACAGAGGGCACTGGCACCACTGGGGATGCAGTGCAGTGAGTCCAGAGAGTGCCCCGGCACCACTGGGGATGCAGTGCAGTGAGTCCAGAGAGTGCCGTGGCACCACTGGGGATGCAGTGCAGTGAGTCCAGAGAGTGCACTGGCACCCCTGGGGATGCAGTGCCGTGAGTCCAGAGAGTGCACTGGCACCACCGGGGATGCAGTGAAATGAGTCCAGAGAGCGCACTGGCACCACCGGGGATGCAGTGCCGTGCTTCCAGAGAGTGCACTGGCACCACTGGGGATGCAGTGCAGTGAGTCCAGACAGTGCACTGGCACCACTGGGGATGCACTGCAGTGAGACCAGAGATTGCACTGGTACGATTGGGGATGCACTGCAGTGAGTCCAGAGAGTGCACTAGCACCACTGGGGATGCAGTGCCGTGAGTCCAGAGTGTGCACTGCCACCACTGGGGATGCAGTGCAGTGAGTCCAGAGAGTTCACTGGCACCACTGGGGATGCAGTGCAGTGAGTCCAGAGAGTGCACTGGCACCACTGGGGATGCAGTGCCGTGAGTCCAGAGAGTGCACTGGCACCACTGGGGATACACTGCAGAGAGTCCAGAAAGTGCACTGGCACCACTGGGGATGCACTGCAGTGAGTCCAGAGAGTGCACTGGCACCACTGGGGATGCAGTGCAGTGAGTCCAGAGAGTGCCCTGGCACCACTGGGGATGCAGTGCAGTGAGTCCAGAGAGTACCCTGGCACCAGTGGGGATGCAGTGCAGTGAGTCCAGAAAGTGCACTGGCACCACCGGGGATGCAGTGCAGTGAGTCCAGAGAGTGCCCTGGCACCACTGGGGATGCAGTGCAGTGAGTCCAGAGAGTATCCTGGCACTAGAGGGGAAGCAGTGCAGTGAGTCCAGAGAGTTCACTGGCACCAATGGGGATGCAGTTCCGTCAGTCCAGAGAGTGCACTGGCACCACTGGGGATGCAGTACCGTGAGTCCACAGTGTGCACTGGCACCACAGGGGATGCAGTGCAGTGAGTCCAGAGAGTGCACTGGCACCACTGGGGATGCAGTGCAGTGAGTCCAGAGAGTGCACTGGCACCACTGGGGATGCAGTGCAGTGAGTCCAGAGAGTCCACTGGCACCACTGGGGATGCAGTGCCGTGAGTCCAGAGAGTGCACTGGCACCACTGGGGATGCAGTGCAGTGAGTGCAGAGAGTGCACTGGCACCACTGGGGATGCAGTGCAGTGAGTCCAGAGTGTGACCTGGCACCACTGGGGATGCAGTGCAGTGAGTCCAGAGAGTGCACTGGCACCACTGGGGATGAAGTGCAGTGAGTCCAGAGAGTGCACTGGCACCACTGGGGATGCACCCCGGTGAGTCCAGAGAGTGCACTGGCACCACTGGGGATGCAGTGCTAGTGAGTCCAGAGAGTGCACTGTCACCACTGGGGATGCAGTGCAGTGAGTCCAGAGAGTGCACTGGCACCACTGGGGATGCACCCCGGTGAGTCCAGAGAGTGCACTGGCACCACTGGGGATACACTGCAGTGAGTCCAGAGAGTGCACTGGCACCACTGGGGATGCAATGGAGTGAGTCCAGAGAGTGCACTGGCACCACTGGGGATGCACTGCAGTGACTCAAGAGAGCGAACTGGCACCACTGGGGATGCAGTGCAGTGAGTCCAGAGAGTGCACTGGCACCACAGGGGATACACTGCAGTGAGTCCAGAGAATGCACTGGCACCACTGGGGATGCAATGGAGTGAGTCCAGAGAGTGCACTGGCACCACTGGGGATGCACTGCAGTGACTCAAGAGAGCGCACTGGCACCACTGGGGATGCAGTGCAGTGAGTCCAGAGAGTGCACTGGCACCACTGGGGATGCACTGCAGTGAGTCCAGAGAGTGCACGGGCACCCCTGGGGATGCAGTGCAGTGAGTCCAGAGAGTGCACTGGCACCACTGGGGATGCAGTGCAGTGAGTCCAGAGAGTGCACTGGCACCACTGGTTGTGAAGTGCAGTGAGTCCAGAGAGTGCACTGGCACCACTGGGGATGCAGTGCAGTGAGTCCAGAGAGTACCCTGGCACCGGTGGGGATGCAGTGCAGTGAGTCCAGAGAGTGCACTGGCACCACCTGGGATGCAGTGCAGTGAGTACAGATAGTGCACTGGCACCACTGGGGATGCAGTGCCGTGAGTCCAGAGAGTGCACTGGCACCACTGGGGATGAAGTGCAGTGAGTCCAGAGAGTCCACTGGCACCACTAGGGATGCAGTGCAGTGAGTCCAGAGAGTGCACTGGCACCGCTGGAGATGCAGTGCAGTGAGTCCAGATAGTGCACTGGCACCACCTGGGATGCACTGCAGTGAGTCCAGAGAGTGCACAAGCACCACTGGGGATGCACTGCAGTGAGTCCAGAGAGTGCACTGGCACCACTGGTTGTGCAGTGCAGTGAGTCCAGAGAGTGCACTGGCACCACTGGGGATGCAGTGCAGTGAGTCCAGAGAGTGCACTGGCACCACTGGGGATGCAGTGCAGTGAGTCCAGAGAGTGCACTGGCACCACCTGGGATGCAGTGCAGTGAGTACAGATAGTGCACTGGCACCACTGGGGATGCACTGCAGTGAGTCCAGAGAGTGCACTGGCACCACTGGGGATGCAGTGCAGTGAGTCCAGAGAGTATACTGGCACCGCTGGAGATGCAGTGCAGTGAGTCCAGATAGTGCACTGGCACCACCTGGGATGCACTGCAGTGAGTCCAGAGAGTGCACTGGCACCTCTGGGGATGCAGTGCAGTGAGTCCAGAGAGTGCACTGGCACCTCTGGGGATGAAGTGCAGTGAGTCCAGAGAGTGCACTGGCACCACTGGGGATGCAGTGCAGTGAGTCCAGAGAGTGCAGTTGCACCACTGGGGATACAGCGCAGTGAGTCCAGAGAGTGCACTGGCACCACTGGGGATGCAGCGCAGTGAGTCCAGAGAGTGCACTGGCACCACTGGGGATGCAGCGCAGTGAGTCCAGAGAGTGCACTGGCACCACTGGGGATGCACTGCAGTGAGTCCAGAGAGTGCACTGGCACCACTGGGGATGCACTGCCGTGAGTCCAGAGAGTGCACTGGCACCTCTGGGGATGCAGTGCAGTGAGTCCAGAGAGTGCACTGGCAGCACTGGGGATGCAGTGCAGTGAGTCCAGAGAGTGCACTTGCACCACTGGGGAGACAGTGCAGTGAGTCCAGAGAGTGCACTGGCACCACTGAGGATGCAGTGCAGTGAGTCCAGAGAGTGCACTGGCACCACTGGGGATGCAGTGCAGTGAGTCCAGAGAGTGCACTGGCACCACTGGGGATGCACTGCAGTGAGTCCAGAGAGGGCACTGGCACTATTGGGGATGCACCCCGGTGAGTCCAGAGAGTGCACTGGCACCACTGGGGATGCAGTGCGGTGCGTCCAGAGAGGTCACTGGCACCACTGGGGATGCAGTGCAGTGAGTCCAGAGAGTGCCCTGGCACCACTGGGGATGCAGTGCAGTGAGTACAGAGAGTGTACTGGCACCACTGGGGATGCAGTGCAGTGAGTCCAGAGAGTGCACTAGCACCACTGGGGATGCAGTGCAGTGAGTCCAGAGAGTGCACTGGCACCACTGGGGATGCAGTGCAGTGAGTCCAGAGAGTGCACTGGCACCACTGGGGATGCACTGCAGTGAGTCCAGAGAGTGCACTGGCACCACTGGGGATGCAGTGCCGTGAGTCCAGAGAGTGCACTGGCACCACTGGGGATGCACTGCAATGAGTCCAGAGAGTGCACTGGCACCAATGGCAATGCAGTGCAGTGAGTCCAGAGAGTGCACTGGCACCACTGGGGATGCAGTGCCGTTGGTCCAGAGAGTGCACTAGCACCACTGGGGATGCAGTGCCGTGAGTCCAGAGTGTGCACTGGCACCACTGGGGATGCAGTGCCGTGAGTCCAGAGAGTGCACTGGCACCAGTGGGGATGCAGTGCTGTGAGTCCAGAGAGTGCCTTGGCACCACTGGGGATGCAGTGCAGTGAGTCCAGAGAGTGCACTGTCACCACCGGGGATGCAGTGCCGTCAGTCCAGAGAGTGCACTGGCACCACTGGGGATGCACTGCAGTGAGACCAGAGATTGCACTGGTACGATTGGGGATGCACTGCAGTGAGTCCAGAGAGTGCACTGGCACCACTGGGGATGCAGTGCAGTGAGTCCAGAGAGTGCACTGGCACCACTGGGGATGCAGTGCAGTGACTCAAGAGAGTGCACTGGCACCACTAGGGATGCAGTGCAGTGAGTCCAGAGAGTTCACTGGCACCACTGGGGATGCAGTGCAGTGAGTCCAGAGAGTGCACTGGCCCTACTGGGGATGTAGTGCAGTGAGTCCACAGAGGGCACTGGAACCACTGGGGATGCAGTGCCGTGAGTCCAGAGAGTGCCCCGGCACCACTGGGGATGCAGTGCAGTGAGTCCAGAGAGTGATGTGGCACCACTGGGGATGCAGTGCAGTGAGTCCAGAGAGTGCACTGGCACCACTGGGGATGCAGTGCAGTGAGTCCAGAGAGTGCACTGGCACCACTGGGGATGCAGTGCAGTGAGTCCAGAGAGTGCACTGGCACCACTGGGGATGCACTGCAGTGAGCTCAGAGAGTGCACTGGCACCACTGGGGATGCAGTGCAGTGAGTCCAGAGAGTGCACTGGCACCAATGGGGATGCAGTGCAGTGAGTCCAGAGAGTGCACTGGCACCTGTGGGGATGCAGTGAAATGAGTCCAGAGAGTGCACTGGCACCACTGGGGATGCACTGCAGTGAGTCCAGAGAGTGCACTGGCACCACTGGGGATGCAGTGCGGTGAGTCCAGAGAGCGCACTGGCACCACTGGGGATGCACTGCAGTGAGTCCAGAGAGGGCACTGGCACTATTGGGGATGCACCCCGGTGAGTCCAGAGAGTGTACTGGAACCACTGGGAATGCACTGCACTGAGTCCAGAGAGGTCACTGGCACCACTGGGGATGCAGTGCAGTGAGTCCAGAGAGTGCACTGGCACCTCTGGGGATGAAGTGCAGTGAGTCCAGAGAGTGCACTGGCACCACTGGGGATGCAGTGCAGTGAGTCCAGAGAGTGCAGTTGCACCACTGGGGATACAGCGCAGTGAGTCCAGAGAGTGCACTGGCACCACTGGGGATGCAGCGCAGTGAGTCCAGAGAGTGCACTGGCACCACTGGGGATGCACTGCAGTGAGTCCAGAGAGTGCACTGGCACCACTGGGGATGCACTGCCGTGAGTCCAGAGAGTGCACTGGCACCACTGGGGATGCACTGCCGTGAGTCCAGAGAGTGCACTGGCACCTCTGGGGATGCAGTGCAGTGAGTCCAGAGAGTGCACTGGCAGCACTGGGGATGCAGTGCAGTGAGTCCAGAGAGTGCACTTGCACCACTGGGGAGACAGTGCAGTGAGTCCAGAGAGTGCACTGGCACCACTGGGGATGCAGTGCAGTGAGTCCAGAGAGTGCACTGGCACCACTGGAGATGCAGTGCAGTGAGTCCAGAGAGTGCACTGGCACCACTGGGGATGCACTGCAGTGAGTCCAGAGAGGGCACTGGCACTATTGGGGATGCACCCCGGTGAGTCCAGAGAGTGCACTGGCACCACTGGGGATGCAGTGCAGTGAGTCCAGAGGGGTCACTGGCACCACTGGGGATGCAGTGCAGTGAGTCCAGAGAGTGCCCTGGCACCACTGGGGATGCAGTGCAGTGAGTACAGAGAGTGCACTGGCACCACTGGGGATGCAGTGCAGTGAGTCCAGAGAGTGCACTAGCACCACTGGGGATGCAGTGCAGTGAGTCCAGAGAGTGCACTGGCACAACTAGGGATGCAGTGCAGTGAGTCCAGAGAGTGCACTGGCACCACTGGGGATGCACTGCAGTGAGTCCAGAGAGTGCACTGGCACCACTGGGGATGCAGTGCCGTGAGTCCAGAGAGTGCACTGGCACAACTAGGGATGCACTGCAATGAGTCCAGAGAGTGCACTGGCACCACTGGGGATGCAGTGCAGTGAGTCCAGAGAGTGCACTGGCACCACTGGGGATGCAGTGCCGTGAGTCCAGAGAGTGCACTGGCACCACTGGGGATGCACTGCAATGAGTCCAGAGAGTGCACTGGCACCAATGGCAATGCAGTGCAGTGAGTCCAGAGAGTGCACTGGCACCACTGGGGATGCAGTGCCGTTGGTCCAGAGAGTGCACTAGCACCAGTGGGGATGCAGTGCCGTGAGTCCAGAGTGTGCACTGGCACCACTGGGGATGCAGTGCAGTGAGTCCAGAGAGTGCACTGGCACCAGTGCGGATGCAGTGCTGTGAGTCCATAGAGTGCCTTGGCACCACTGGGGACGCAGTGCAGTGAGTCCAGAGAGTGCACTGGCACCACCGGGGATGCAGTGCCGTGAGTCCAGAGAGTGCACTGGCACCACTGGGGATGCAGTGCAGTGAGTCCAGAGAGTGCACTGGCACCACTGGGGATGCACTGCAGTGAGACCAGAGATTGCACTGGTACGATTGGGGATGCACTGCAGTGAGTCCAGAGAGTGCACTGGCACCACTGGGGATGCAGTGCAGTGAGTCCAGAGAGTGCACTGGCACCACTGGGGATGCAGTGCAGTGACTCAAGAGAGTGCACTGGCACCACTAGGGATGCAGTGCAGTGAGTCCAGAGAGTTCACTGGCACCACTGGGGATGCAGTGCAGTGAGTCCAGAGAGTGCACTGGCCCTAATGGGGATGTAGTGCAGTGAGTCCACAGAGGGCACTGGCACCACTCTGGATGCACTGCAGTGAGTCCAGAGAGTGCCCCGGCACCACTGGGGATGCAGTGCAGTGAGTCCAGAGAGTGCACTGGCACCACTGGGGATGCAGTGAAATGAGTCCAGAGAGTGCACTGGCACCACTGGGGATGCACTGCAGTGAGTCCAGAGAGTGCACTGGCACCACTGGGGATGCAGTGCCGTGAGTCCAGAGAGCGCACTGGCACCACTGGGGATGCACTGCAGTGAGTCCAGAGAGGGCACTGGCACTATTGGGGATGCACCCCGGTGAGTCCAGAGAGTGTACTGGAACCACTGGGAATGCACTGCACTGAGTCCAGAGAGGTCACTGGCACCACTGGGGATGCAGTGCAGTGAGTCCAGAGAGTGCACTGGCACCTCTGGGGATGAAGTGCAGTGAGTCCAGAGAGTGCACTGGCACCACTGGGGATGCACTGCAGTGAGTCCAGAGAGTGCAGTTGCACCACTGGGGATACAGCGCAGTGAGTCCAGAGAGTGCACTGGCACCACTGGGGATGCACTGAAGTGAGCCCAGAGAGTGCACTGGCACCACTGGGGATGCACTGCAGTGAGTCCAGAGAGTGCACTGGCACCACTGGGGATGCACTGCCGTGAGTCCAGAGAGTGCACTGGCACCACTGGGGATGCACTGCCGTGAGTCCAGAGAGTGCACTGGCACCTCTGGGGATGCAGTGCAGTGAGTCCAGAGAGTGCACTGGCAGCACTGGGGATGCAGTGCAGTGAGTCCAGAGAGTGCACTTGCACCACTGGGGAGACAGTGCAGTGAGTCCAGAGAGTGCACTGGCACCACTGGGGATGCAGTGCAGTGAGTCCAGAGAGTGCACTGGCACCACTGGGGATGCAGTGCAGTGAGTCCAGAGAGGGCACTGGCACTATTGGGGATGCACCCCGGTGATTCCAGAGAGTGCACTGGCACCACTGGGGATGCAGTGCAGTGAGTCCAGAGAGTTCACTGGCACCACTGGGGATGCAGTGCAGTGAGTCCAGAGAGTGCCCTGGCACCACTGGGGATGCAGTGCAGTGAGTACAGAGAGTGCACTGGCACCACTGGGGATGCAGTGCAGTGAGTCCAGAGAGTGCACTAGCACCACTGGGGATGCAGTGCAGTGAGTCCAGAGAGTGCACTGGCACAACTAGGGATGCAGTGCAGTGAGTCCAGAGAGTGCACTGGCACCACTGGGGATGCAGTGCAGTGAGTCCAGAGAGTGCACTGGCACCACTGGGGATGCAGTGCCGTGAGTCCAGAGAGTGCACTGGCACCACTGGGGATGCACTGCAATGAGTCCAGAGAGTGCACTGGCACCAATGGCAATGCAGTGCAGTGAGTCCAGAGAGTGCACTGGCACCACTGGGGATGCAGTGCCGTTGGTCCAGAGAGTGCACTAGCACCACTGGGGATGCAGTGCCGTGAGTCCAGAGTGTGCACTGGCACCACTGGGGATGCAGTGCAGTGAGTCCAGAGAGTGCACTGGCACCACTGGGGATGCAGTGTTGTGAGTCCAGAGAGTGCCTTGGCACCACTGGAGATGCAGTGCAGTGAGTCCAGAGAGTGCACAGGCACCACTGGGGATGCACTGCAGTGAGTCCAGAGAGTGCACTGGCACCACTGGGGATGCAGTGCAGTGAGTCCAGAGAGTGCACTGGCACCACTGGGGATGCAGTGCCGTGAGTCCAGAGAGTGCACTGGCACCACTGGGGATGCACTGCAATGAGTCCAGAGAGTGCACTGGCACCAATGGCAATGCAGTGCAGTGAGTCCAGAGAGTGCACTAGCACCACTGGGGATGCAGTGCCGTTGGTCCAGAGAGTGCACTAGCACCACTGGGGATGCAGTGCCGTGAGTCCAGAGTGTGCTCTGGCACCACTGGGGATGCAGTGCAGTGAGTCCAGAGAGTGCACTGGCACCACTGGGGATGCAGTGCTGTGAGTCCAGAGAGTGCCTTGGCACCACTGGAGATGCAGTGCAGTGAGTCCAGAGAGTGCACTGGCACCACCGGGGATGCAGTGCCGTGAGTCCAGAGAGTGCACTGGCACCACTGGGGATGCAGTGCAGTGAGTCCAGAGAGTGCACTGGCACCACTGGGGATGCACAGCAGTGAGTCCAGAGAGTGCACTGGCACCACTGGGGATGCAGTGCCGTGAGTCCAGAGAGTGCACTGGCACAACTAGGGATGCACTGCAATGAGTCCAGAGAGTGCACTGGCACCACTGGGGATGCACTGCAGTGAGTCCAGAGAGTGCACTGGCACCACTGGGGATGCAGTGCCGTGAGTCCAGAGAGTGCACTGGCACCACTGGGGATGCACTGCAATGAGTCCAGAGAGTGCACTGGCACCAATGGCAATGCAGTGCAGTGAGTCCAGAGAGTGCACTGGCACCACTGGGGATGCAGTGCCGTTGGTCCAGAGAGTGCACTAGCACCAGTGGGGATGCAGTGCCGTGAGTCCAGAGTGTGCACTGTCACCACTGGGGATGCAGTGCAGTGAGTCCAGAGAGTGCACTGGCACCAGTGGGTATGCAGTGCTGTGAGTCCATAGAGTGCCTTGGCACCACTGGGGACGCAGTGCAGTGAGTCCAGAGAGTGCACTGGCACCACCGGGGATGCAGTGCCGTGAGTCCAGAGAGTGCACTGGCACCACTGGGGATGCAGTGCAGTGAGTCCAGAGAGTGCACTGGCACCACTGGGGATGCACTGCAGTGAGACCAGAGATTGCACTGGTACGATTGGGGATGCACTGCAGTGAGTCCAGAGAGTGCACTGGCACCACTGGGGATGCAGTGCAGTGAGTCCAGAGAGTGCACTGGCACCACTGGGGATGCAGTGCAGTGACTCAAGAGAGTGCACTGGCACCACTAGGGATGCAGTGCAGTGAGTCCAGAGAGTTCACTGGCACCACTGGGGATGCAGTGCAGTGAGTCCAGAGAGTGCACTGGCCCTACTGGGGATGTAGTGCAGTGAGTCCACAGAGGGCACTGGCACCACTCTGGATGCACTGCAGTGAGTCCAGAGAGTGCACTGGCACCTCTGGGGATGCAGTGCAGTGAGTCCAGAGAGTGCACTGGCACCTCTGGGGATGAAGTGCAGTGAGTCCAGAGAGTGCACTGGCACCACTGGGGATGCAGTGCAGTGAGTCCAGAGAGTGCAGTTGCACCACTGGGGATACAGCGCAGTGAGTCCAGAGAGTGCACTGGCACCACTGGGGATGCAGCGCAGTGAGTCCAGAGAGTGCACTGGCACCACTGGGGATGCAGCGCAGTGAGTCCAGAGAGTGCACTGGCACCACTGGGGATGCACTGCAGTGAGTCCAGAGAGTGCACTGGCACCACTGGGGATGCACTGCCGTGAGTCCAGAGAGTGCACTGGCACCTCTGGGGATGCAGTGCAGTGAGTCCAGAGAGTGCACTGGCAGCACTGGGGATGCAGTGCAGTGAGTCCAGAGAGTGCACTTGCACCACTGGGGAGACAGTGCAGTGAGTCCAGAGAGTGCACTGGCACCACTGAGGATGCAGTTCAGTGAGTCCAGAGAGTGCACTGGCACCACTGGGGATGCAGTGCAGTGAGTCCAGAGAGTGCACTGGCACCACTGGGGATGCACTGCAGTGAGTCCAGAGAGGGCACTGGCACTATTGGGGATGCACCCCGGTGAGTCCAGAGAGTGCACTGGCACCACTGGGGATGCAGTGCGGTGAGTCCAGAGAGGTCACTGGCACCACTGGGGATGCAGTGCAGTGAGTCCAGAGAGTGCCCTGGCACCACTGGGGATGCAGTGCAGTGAGTACAGAGAGTGCACTGGCACCACTGGGGATGCAGTGCAGTGAGTCCAGAGAGTGCACTAGCACCACTGGGGATGCAGTGCAGTGAGTCCAGAGAGTGCACTGGCACCACTGGGGATGCAGTGCAGTGAGTCCAGAGAGTGCACTGGCACCACTGGGGATGCACTGCAGTGAGTCCAGAGAGTGCACTGGCACCACTGGGGATGCAGTGCCGTGAGTCCAGAGAGTGCACTGGCACCACTGGGGATGCACTGCAATGAGTCCAGAGAGTGCACTGGCACCAATGGCAATGCAGTGCAGTGAGTCCAGAGAGTGCACTGGCACCACTGGGGATGCAGTGCCGTTGGTCCAGAGAGTGCACTAGCACCACTGGGGATGCAGTGCCGTGAGTCCAGAGTGTGCACTGGCACCACTGGGGATGCAGTGCCGTGAGTCCAGAGAGTGCACTGGCACCAGTGGGGATGCAGTGCTGTGAGTCCAGAGAGTGCCTTGGCACCACTGGGGATGCAGTGCAGTGAGTCCAGAGAGTGCACTGTCACCACCGGGGATGCAGTGCCGTCAGTCCAGAGAGTGCACTGGCACCACTGGGGATGCACTGCAGTGAGACCAGAGATTGCACTGGTACGATTGGGGATGCACTGCAGTGAGTCCAGAGAGTGCACTGGCACCACTGGGGATGCAGTGCAGTGAGTCCAGAGAGTGCACTGGCACCACTGGGGATGCAGTGCAGTGACTCAAGAGAGTGCACTGGCACCACTAGGGATGCAGTGCAGTGAGTCCAGAGAGTTCACTGGCACCACTGGGGATGCAGTGCAGTGAGTCCAGAGAGTGCACTGGCCCTACTGGGGATGTAGTGCAGTGAGTCCACAGAGGGCACTGGAACCACTGGGGATGCAGTGCCGTGAGTCCAGAGAGTGCCCCGGCACCACTGGGGATGCAGTGCAGTGAGTCCAGAGAGTGATGTGGCACCACTGGGGATGCAGTGCAGTGAGTCCAGAGAGTGCACTGGCACCACTGGGGATGCAGTGCAGTGAGTCCAGAGAGTGCACTGGCACCACTGGGGATGCAGTGCAGTGAGTCCAGAGAGTGCACTGGCACCACTGGGGATGCACTGCAGTGAGCTCAGAGAGTGCACTGGCACCACTGGGGATGCAGTGCAGTGAGTCCAGAGAGTGCACTGGCACCAATGGGGATGCAGTGCAGTGAGTCCAGAGAGTGCACTGGCACCAGTGGGGATGCAGTGAAATGAGTCCAGAGAGTGCACTGGCACCACTGGGGATGCACTGCAGTGAGTCCAGAGAGTGCACTGGCACCACTGGGGATGCAGTGCGGTGAGTCCAGAGAGCGCACTGGCACCACTGGGGATGCACTGCAGTGAGTCCAGAGAGGGCACTGGCACTATTGGGGATGCACCCCGGTGAGTCCAGAGAGTGTACTGGAACCACTGGGAATGCACTGCACTGAGTCCAGAGAGGTCACTGGCACCACTGGGGATGCAGTGCAGTGAGTCCAGAGAGTGCACTGGCACCTCTGGGGATGAAGTGCAGTGAGTCCAGAGAGTGCACTGGCACCACTGGGGATGCAGTGCAGTGAGTCCAGAGAGTGCAGTTGCACCACTGGGGATACAGCGCAGTGAGTCCAGAGAGTGCACTGGCACCACTGGGGATGCAGCGCAGTGAGTCCAGAGAGTGCACTGGCACCACTGGGGATGCACTGCAGTGAGTCCAGAGAGTGCACTGGCACCACTGGGGATGCACTGCCGTGAGTCCAGAGAGTGCACTGGCACCACTGGGGATGCACTGCCGTGAGTCCAGAGAGTGCACTGGCACCTCTGGGGATGCAGTGCAGTGAGTCCAGAGAGTGCACTGGCAGCACTGGGGATGCAGTGCAGTGAGTCCAGAGAGTGCACTTGCACCACTGGGGAGACAGTGCAGTGAGTCCAGAGAGTGCACTGGCACCACTGGGGATGCAGTGCAGTGAGTCCAGAGAGTGCACTGGCACCACTGGGGATGCAGTGCAGTGAGTCCAGAGAGTGCACTGGCACCACTGGGGATGCACTGCAGTGAGTCCAGAGAGGGCACTGGCACTATTGGGGATGCACCCCGGTGAGTCCAGAGAGTGCACTGGCACCACTGGGGATGCAGTGCAGTGAGTCCAGAGGGGTCACTGGCACCACTGGGGATGCAGTGCAGTGAGTCCAGAGAGTGCCCTGGCACCACTGGGGATGCAGTGCAGTGAGTACAGAGAGTGCACTGGCACCACTGGGGATGCAGTGCAGTGAGTCCAGAGAGTGCACTAGCACCACTGGGGATGCAGTGCAGTGAGTCCAGAGAGTGCACTGGCACAACTAGGGATGCAGTGCAGTGAGTCCAGAGAGTGCACTGGCACCACTGGGGATGCACTGCAGTGAGTCCAGAGAGTGCACTGGCACCACTGGGGATGCAGTGCCGTGAGTCCAGAGAGTGCACTGGCACAACTAGGGATGCACTGCAATGAGTCCAGAGAGTGCACTGGCACCACTGGGGATGCAGTGCAGTGAGTCCAGAGAGTGCACTGGCACCACTGGGGATGCAGTGCCGTGAGTCCAGAGAGTGCACTGGCACCACTGGGGATGCACTGCAATGAGTCCAGAGAGTGCACTGGCACCAATGGCAATGCAGTGCAGTGAGTCCAGAGAGTGCACTGGCACCACTGGGGATGCAGTGCCGTTGGTCCAGAGAGTGCACTAGCACCAGTGGGGATGCAGTGCCGTGAGTCCAGAGTGTGCACTGGCACCACTGGGGATGCAGTGCAGTGAGTCCAGAGAGTGCACTGGCACCAGTGCGGATGCAGTGCTGTGAGTCCATAGAGTGCCTTGGCACCACTGGGGACGCAGTGCAGTGAGTCCAGAGAGTGCACTGGCACCACCGGGGATGCAGTGCCGTGAGTCCAGAGAGTGCACTGGCACCACTGGGGATGCAGTGCAGTGAGTCCAGAGAGTGCACTGGCACCACTGGGGATGCACTGCAGTGAGACCAGAGATTGCACTGGTACGATTGGGGATGCACTGCAGTGAGTCCAGAGAGTGCACTGGCACCACTGGGGATGCAGTGCAGTGAGTCCAGAGAGTGCACTGGCACCACTGGGGATGCAGTGCAGTGACTCAAGAGAGTGCACTGGCACCACTAGGGATGCAGTGCAGTGAGTCCAGAGAGTTCACTGGCACCACTGGGGATGCAGTGCAGTGAGTCCAGAGAGTGCACTGGCCCTAATGGGGATGTAGTGCAGTGAGTCCACAGAGGGCACTGGCACCACTCTGGATGCACTGCAGTGAGTCCAGAGAGTGCCCCGGCACCACTGGGGATGCAGTGCAGTGAGTCCAGAGAGTGCACTGGCACCACTGGGGATGCAGTGAAATGAGTCCAGAGAGTGCACTGGCACCACTGGGGATGCACTGCAGTGAGTCCAGAGAGTGCACTGGCACCACTGGGGATGCAGTGCGGTGAGTCCAGAGAGCGCACTGGCACCACTGGGGATGCACTGCAGTGAGTCCAGAGAGGGCACTGGCACTATTGGGGATGCACCCCGGTGAGTCCAGAGAGTGTACTGGAACCACTGGGAATGCACTGCACTGAGTCCAGAGAGGTCACTGGCACCACTGGGGATGCAGTGCAGTGAGTCCAGAGAGTGCACTGGCACCTCTGGGGATGAAGTGCAGTGAGTCCAGAGAGTGCACTGGCACCACTGGGGATGCACTGCAGTGAGTCCAGAGAGTGCAGTTGCACCACTGGGGATACAGCGCAGTGAGTCCAGAGAGTGCACTGGCACCACTGGGGATGCACTGAAGTGAGCCCAGAGAGTGCACTGGCACCACTGGGGATGCACTGCAGTGAGTCCAGAGAGTGCACTGGCACCACTGGGGATGCACTGCCGTGAGTCCAGAGAGTGCACTGGCACCACTGGGGATGCACTGCCGTGAGTCCAGAGAGTGCACTGGCACCTCTGGGGATGCAGTGCAGTGAGTCCAGAGAGTGCACTGGCAGCACTGGGGATGCAGTGCAGTGAGTCCAGAGAGTGCACTTGCACCACTGGGGAGACAGTGCAGTGAGTCCAGAGAGTGCACTGGCACCACTGGGGATGCAGTGCAGTGAGTCCAGAGAGTGCACTGGCACCACTGGGGATGCAGTGCAGTGAGTCCAGAGAGGGCACTGGCACTATTGGGGATGCACCCCGGTGATTCCAGAGAGTGCACTGGCACCACTGGGGATGCAGTGCAGTGAGTCCAGAGAGTTCACTGGCACCACTGGGGATGCAGTGCAGTGAGTCCAGAGAGTGCCCTGGCACCACTGGGGATGCAGTGCAGTGAGTCCAGAGAGTGCACTGGCACCACTGGGGATGCAGTGCAGTGAGTCCAGAGAGTGCACTAGCACCACTGGGGATGCAGTGCAGTGAGTCCAGAGAGTGCACTGGCACAACTAGGGATGCAGTGCAGTGAGTCCAGAGAGTGCACTGGCACCACTGGGGATGCAGTGCAGTGAGTCCAGAGAGTGCACTGGCACCACTGGGGATGCAGTGCCGTGAGTCCAGAGAGTGCACTGGCACCACTGGGGATGCACTGCAATGAGTCCAGAGAGTGCACTGGCACCAATGGCAATGCAGTGCAGTGAGTCCAGAGAGTGCACTGGCAACACTGGGGATGCAGTGCCGTTGGTCCAGAGAGTGCACTAGCACCACTGGGGATGCAGTGCCGTGAGTCCAGAGTGTGCACTGGCACCACTGGGGATGCAGTGCAGTGAGTCCAGAGAGTGCACTGGCACCACTGGGGATGCAGTGTTGTGAGTCCAGAGAGTGCCTTGGCACCACTGGAGATGCAGTGCAGTGAGTCCAGAGAGTGCACAGGCACCACTGGGGATGCACTGCAGTGAGTCCAGAGAGTGCACTGGCACCACTGGGGATGCAGTGCAGTGAGTCCAGAGAGTGCACTGGCACCACTGGGGATGCAGTGCCGTGAGTCCAGAGAGTGCACTGGCACCACTGGGGATGCACTGCAATGAGTCCAGAGAGTGCACTGGCACCAATGGCAATGCAGTGCAGTGAGTCCAGAGAGTGCACTAGCACCACTGGGGATGCAGTGCCGTTGGTCCAGAGAGTGCACTAGCACCACTGGGGATGCAGTGCCGTGAGTCCAGAGAGTGCACTGGCACCACTGGGGATGCAGTGCTGTGAGTCCAGAGAGTGCCTTGGCACCACTGGAGATGCAGTGCAGTGAGTCCAGAGAGTGCACTGGCACCACCGGGGATGCAGTGCCGTGAGTCCAGAGAGTGCACTGGCACCACTGGGGATGCAGTGCAGTGAGTCCAGAGAGTGCACTGGCACCACTGGGGATGCAGTGCTGTGAGTCCAGAGAGTGCCTTGGCACCACTGGAGATGCAGTGCAGTGAGTCCAGAGAGTGCACTGGCACCACCGGGGATGCAGTGCCGTGAGTCCAGAGAGTGCACTGGCACCACTGGGGATGCAGTGCAGTGAGTCCAGAGAGTGCACTGGCACCACTGGGGATGCACAGCAGTGAGTCCAGAGAGTGCACTGGCACCACTGGGGATGCAGTGCCGTGAGTCCAGAGAGTGCACTGGCACAACTAGGGATGCACTGCAATGAGTCCAGAGAGTGCACTGGCACCACTGGGGATGCACTGCAGTGAGTCCAGAGAGTGCACTGGCACCACTGGGGATGCAGTGCCGTGAGTCCAGAGAGTGCACTGGCACCACTGGGGATGCACTGCAATGAGTCCAGAGAGTGCACTGGCACCAATGGCAATGCAGTGCAGTGAGTCCAGAGAGTGCACTGGCACCACTGGGGATGCAGTGCCGTTGGTCCAGAGAGTGCACTAGCACCAGTGGGGATGCAGTGCCGTGAGTCCAGAGTGTGCACTGTCACCACTGGGGATGCAGTGCAGTGAGTCCAGAGAGTGCACTGGCACCAGTGGGTATGCAGTGCTGTGAGTCCATAGAGTGCCTTGGCACCACTGGGGACGCAGTGCAGTGAGTCCAGAGAGTGCACTGGCACCACCGGGGATGCAGTGCCGTGAGTCCAGAGAGTGCACTGGCACCACTGGGGATGCAGTGCAGTGAGTCCAGAGAGTGCACTGGCACCACTGGGGATGCACTGCAGTGAGACCAGAGATTGCACTGGTACGATTGGGGATGCAGTGAAATGAGTCCAGAGAGTGCACTGGCACCACTGGGGATGCAGTGCAGTGAGTCCAGAGAGTGCACTGGCACCACTGGGGATGCAGTGCAGTGACTCAAGAGAGTGCACTGGCACCACTAGGGATGCAGTGCAGTGAGTCCAGAGAGTTCACTGGCACCACTGGGGATGCAGTGCAGTGAGTCCAGAGAGTGCACTGGCCCTACTGGGGATGTAGTGCAGTGAGTCCACAGAGGGCACTGGCACCACTCTGGATGCACTGCAGTGAGTCCAGAGAGTGCCCCGGCACCACTGGGGATGCAGTGCAGTGAGTCCAGAGAGTGCACTGGCACCAGTGGGGATGCAGTGAAATGAGTCCAGAGAGTGCACTGGCACCACTGGGGATGCACTGCAGTGAGTCCAGAGAGTGCACTGGCACCACTGGGGATGCAGTGCGGTGAGTCCAGAGAGCGCACTGGCACCACTGGGGATGCACTGCAGTGAGTCCAGAGAGGGCACTGGCACTATTGGGGATGCACCCCGGTGAGTCCAGAGAGTGTACTGGAACCACTGGGAATGCACTGCACTGAGTCCAGAGAGGTCACTGGCACCACTGGGGATGCAGTGCAGTGAGTCCAGAGAGTGCACTGGCACCTCTGGGGATGAAGTGCAGTGAGTCCAGAGAGTGCACTGGCACCACTGGGGATGCAGTGCAGTGAGTCCAGAGAGTGCAGTTGCACCACTGGGGATACAGCGCAGTGAGTCCAGAGAGTGCACTGGCACCACTGGGGATGCACTGCAGTGAGTCCAGAGAGTGCACTGGCACCACTGGGGATGCACTGCAGTGAGTCCAGAGAGTGCACTGGCACCACTGGGGATGCACTGCCGTGAGTCCAGAGAGTGCACTGGCACCACTGGGGATGCACTGCCGTGAGTCCAGAGAGTGCCTTGGCACCACTGGGGATGCAGTGCAGTGAGTCCAGAGAGTGCACTGGCAGCACTGGGGATGCAGTGCAGTGAGTCCAGAGAGTGCACTTGCACCACTGGGGAGACAGTGCAGTGAGTCCAGAGAGTGCACTGGCACCACTGGGGATGCAGTGCAGTGAGTCCAGAGAGTGCACTGGCACCACTGGGGATGCAGTGCAGTGAGTCCAGAGAGTGCACTGGCACCACTGGGGATGCACTGCAGTGAGTCCAGAGAGGGCACTGGCACTATTGGGGATGCACCCCGGTGATTCCAGAGAGTGCACTGGCACCACTGGGGATGCAGTGCAGTGAGTCCAGAGAGGTCACTGGCACCACTGGGGATGCAGTGCAGTGAGTCCAGAGAGTGCCCTGGCACCACTGGGGATGCAGTGCAGTGAGTACAGAGAGTGCACTGGCACCACTGGGGATGCAGTGCAGTGAGTCCAGAGAGTGCACTAGCACCACTGGGGATGCAGTGCAGTGAGTCCAGAGAGTGCACTGGCACAACTAGGGATGCAGTGCAGTGAGTCCAGAGAGTGCACTGGCACCACTGGGGATGCACTGCAGTGAGTCCAGAGAGTGCACTGGCACCACTGGGGATGCAGTGCCGTGAGTCCAGAGAGTGCACTGGCACCACTGGGGATGCACTGCCGTGAGTCCAGAGAGTGCACTGGCACCTCTGGGGATGCAGTGCAGTGAGTCCAGAGAGTGCACTGGCAGCACTGGGGATGCAGTGCAGTGAGTCCAGAGAGTGCACTTGCACCACTGGGGAGACAGTGCAGTGAGTCCAGAGAGTGCACTGGCACCACTGGGGATGCAGTGCAGTGAGTCCAGAGAGTGCACTGGCACCACTGGGGATGCAGTGCAGTGAGTCCAGAGAGGGCACTGGCACTATTGGGGATGCACCCCGGTGATTCCAGAGAGTGCACTGGCACCACTGGGGATGCAGTGCAGTGAGTCCAGAGAGGTCACTGGCACCACTGGGGATGCAGTGCAGTGAGTCCAGAGAGTGCCCTGGCACCACTGGGGATGCAGTGCAGTGAGTACAGAGAGTGCACTGGCACCACTGGGGATGCAGTGCAGTGAGTCCAGAGAGTGCACTAGCACCACTGGGGATGCAGTGCAGTGAGTCCAGAGAGTGCACTGGCACAACTAGGGATGCAGTGCAGTGAGTCCAGAGAGTGCACTGGCACCACTGGGGATGCAGTGCAGTGAGTCCAGAGAGTGCACTGGCACCACTGGGGATGCAGTGCCGTGAGTCCAGAGAGTGCACTGGCACCACTGGGGATGCACTGCAATGAGTCCAGAGAGTGCACTGGCACCAATGGCAATGCAGTGCAGTGAGTCCAGAGAGTGCACTGGCACCACTGGGGATGCAGTGCCGTTGGTCCAGAGAGTGCACTAGCACCACTGGGGATGCAGTGCCGTGAGTCCAGAGTGTGCACTGGCACCACTGGGGATGCAGTGCAGTGAGTCCAGAGAGTGCACTGGCACCACTGGGGATGCAGTGTTGTGAGTCCAGAGAGTGCCTTGGCACCACTGGAGATGCAGTGCAGTGAGTCCAGAGAGTGCACAGGCACCACTGGGGATGCACTGCAGTGAGTCCAGAGAGTGCACTGGCACCACTGGGGATGCACTGCAGTGAGTCCAGAGAGTGCACTGGCACCACTGGGGATGCAGTGCCGTGAGTCCAGAGAGTGCACTGGCACCACTGGGGATGCACTGCAATGAGTCCAGAGAGTGCACTGGCACCAATGGCAATGCAGTGCAGTGAGTCCAGAGAGTGCACTAGCACCACTGGGGATGCAGTGCCGTTGGTCCAGAGAGTGCACTAGCACCACTGGGGATGCAGTGCCGTGAGTCCAGAGTGTGCTCTGGCACCACTGGGGATGCAGTGCAGTGAGTCCAGAGAGTGCACTGGCACCACTGGGGATGCAGTGCTGTGAGTCCAGAGAGTGCCTTGGCACCACTGGAGATGCAGTGCAGTGAGTCCAGAGAGTGCACTGGCACCACCGGGGATGCAGTGCCGTGAGTCCAGAGAGTGCACTGGCACCACTGGGGATGCAGTGCAGTGAGTCCAGAGAGTGCACTGGCACCACTGGGGATGCACAGCAGTGAGTCCAGAGAGTGCACTGGCACCACTGGGGATGCAGTGCCGTGAGTCCAGAGAGTGCACTGGCACAACTAGGGATGCACTGCAATGAGTCCAGAGAGTGCACTGGCACCACTGGGGATGCACTGCAGTGAGTCCAGAGAGTGCACTGGCACCACTGGGGATGCAGTGCCGTGAGTCCAGAGAGTGCACTGGCACCACTGGGGATGCACTGCAATGAGTCCAGAGAGTGCACTGGCACCAATGGCAATGCAGTGCAGTGAGTCCAGAGAGTGCACTGGCACCACTGGGGATGCAGTGCCGTTGGTCCAGAGAGTGCACTAGCACCAGTGGGGATGCAGTGCCGTGAGTCCAGAGAGTGCACTGGCACCACTGGGGATGCACTGCAGTGAGTCCAGAGAGGGCACTGGCACTATTGGGGATGCACCCCGGTGATTCCAGAGAGTGCACTGGCACCACTGGGGATGCAGTGCAGTGAGTCCAGAGAGGTCACTGGCACCACTGGGGATGCAGTGCAGTGAGTCCAGAGAGTGCCCTGGCACCACTGGGGATGCAGTGCAGTGAGTACAGAGAGTGCACTGGCACCACTGGGGATGCAGTGCAGTGAGTCCAGAGAGTGCACTAGCACCACTGGGGATGCAGTGCAGTGAGTCCAGAGAGTGCACTGGCACAACTAGGGATGCAGTGCAGTGAGTCCAGAGAGTGCACTGGCACCACTGGGGATGCACTGCAGTGAGTCCAGAGAGTGCACTGGCACCACTGGGGATGCAGTGCCGTGAGTCCAGAGAGTGCACTGGCACCACTGGGGATGCACTGCCGTGAGTCCAGAGAGTGCACTGGCACCTCTGGGGATGCAGTGCAGTGAGTCCAGAGAGTGCACTGGCAGCACTGGGGATGCAGTGCAGTGAGTCCAGAGAGTGCACTTGCACCACTGGGGAGACAGTGCAGTGAGTCCAGAGAGTGCACTGGCACCACTGGGGATGCAGTGCAGTGAGTCCAGAGAGTGCACTGGCACCACTGGGGATGCAGTGCAGTGAGTCCAGAGAGGGCACTGGCACTATTGGGGATGCACCCCGGTGATTCCAGAGAGTGCACTGGCACCACTGGGGATGCAGTGCAGTGAGTCCAGAGAGTTCACTGGCACCACTGGGGATGCAGTGCAGTGAGTCCAGAGAGTGCCCTGGCACCACTGGGGATGCAGTGCAGTGAGTACAGAGAGTGCACTGGCACCACTGGGGATGCAGTGCAGTGAGTCCAGAGAGTGCACTAGCACCACTGGGGATGCAGTGCAGTGAGTCCAGAGAGTGCACTGGCACAACTAGGGATGCAGTGCAGTGAGTCCAGAGAGTGCACTGGCACCACTGGGGATGCAGTGCAGTGAGTCCAGAGAGTGCACTGGCACCACTGGGGATGCAGTGCCGTGAGTCCAGAGAGTGCACTGGCACCACTGGGGATGCACTGCAATGAGTCCAGAGAGTGCACTGGCACCAATGGCAATGCAGTGCAGTGAGTCCAGAGAGTGCACTGGCACCACTGGGGATGCAGTGCCGTTGGTCCAGAGAGTGCACTAGCACCACTGGGGATGCAGTGCCGTGAGTCCAGAGTGTGCACTGGCACCACTGGGGATGCAGTGCAGTGAGTCCAGAGAGTGCACTGGCACCACTGGGGATGCAGTGTTGTGAGTCCAGAGAGTGCCTTGGCACCACTGGAGATGCAGTGCAGTGAGTCCAGAGAGTGCACAGGCACCACTGGGGATGCACTGCAGTGAGTCCAGAGAGTGCACTGGCACCACTGGGGATGCACTGCAGTGAGTCCAGAGAGTGCACTGGCACCACTGGGGATGCAGTGCCGTGAGTCCAGAGAGTGCACTGGCACCACTGGGGATGCACTGCAATGAGTCCAGAGAGTGCACTGGCACCAATGGCAATGCAGTGCAGTGAGTCCAGAGAGTGCACTAGCACCACTGGGGATGCAGTGCCGTTGGTCCAGAGAGTGCACTAGCACCACTGGGGATGCAGTGCCGTGAGTCCAGAGTGTGCTCTGGCACCACTGGGGATGCAGTGCAGTGAGTCCAGAGAGTGCACTGGCACCACTGGGGATGCAGTGCTGTGAGTCCAGAGAGTGCCTTGGCACCACTGGAGATGCAGTGCAGTGAGTCCAGAGAGTGCACTGGCACCACCGGGGATGCAGTGCCGTGAGTCCAGAGAGTGCACTGGCACCACTGGGGATGCAGTGCAGTGAGTCCAGAGAGTGCACTGGCACCACTGGGGATGCACAGCAGTGAGTCCAGAGAGTGCACTGGCACCACTGGGGATGCAGTGCCGTGAGTCCAGAGAGTGCACTGGCACAACTAGGGATGCACTGCAATGAGTCCAGAGAGTGCACTGGCACCACTGGGGATGCACTGCAGTGAGTCCAGAGAGTGCACTGGCACCACTGGGGATGCAGTGCCGTGAGTCCAGAGAGTGCACTGGCACCACTGGGGATGCACAGCAATGAGTCCAGAGAGTGCACTGGCACCAATGGCAATGCAGTGCAGTGAGTCCAGAGAGTGCACTGGCACCACTGGGGATGCAGTGCCGTTGGTCCAGAGAGTGCACTAGCACCAGTGGGGATGCAGTGCCGTGAGTCCAGAGTGTGCACTGTCACCACTGGGGATGCAGTGCAGTGAGTCCAGAGAGTGCACTGGCACCAGTGGGTATGCAGTGCTGTGAGTCCATAGAGTGCCTTGGCACCACTGGGGACGCAGTGCAGTGAGTCCAGAGAGTGCACTGGCACCACTGGGGATGCACTGCCGTGAGTCCAGAGAGTGCACTGGCACCTCTGGGGATGCAGTGCAGTGAGTCCAGAGAGTGCACTGGCAGCACTGGGGATGCAGTGCAGTGAGTCCAGAGAGTGCACTTGCACCACTGGGGAGACAGTGCAGTGAGTCCAGAGAGTGCACTGGCACCACTGGGGATGCAGTGCAGTGAGTCCAGAGAGTGCACTGGCACCACTGGGGATGCAGTGCAGTGAGTCCAGAGAGGGCACTGGCACTATTGGGGATGCACCCCGGTGATTCCAGAGAGTGCACTGGCACCACTGGGGATGCAGTGCAGTGAGTCCAGAGAGTTCACTGGCACCACTGGGGATGCAGTGCAGTGAGTCCAGAGAGTGCCCTGGCACCACTGGGGATGCAGTGCAGTGAGTACAGAGAGTGCACTGGCACCACTGGGGATGCAGTGCAGTGAGTCCAGAGAGTGCACTAGCACCACTGGGGATGCAGTGCAGTGAGTCCAGAGAGTGCACTGGCACAACTAGGGATGCAGTGCAGTGAGTCCAGAGAGTGCACTGGCACCACTGGGGATGCAGTGCAGTGAGTCCAGAGAGTGCACTGGCACCACTGGGGATGCAGTGCCGTGAGTCCAGAGAGTGCACTGGCACCACTGGGGATGCACTGCAATGAGTCCAGAGAGTGCACTGGCACCAATGGCAATGCAGTGCAGTGAGTCCAGAGAGTGCACTGGCACCACTGGGGATGCAGTGCCGTTGGTCCAGAGAGTGCACTAGCACCACTGGGGATGCAGTGCCGTGAGTCCAGAGTGTGCACTGGCACCACTGGGGATGCAGTGCAGTGAGTCCAGAGAGTGCACTGGCACCACTGGGGATGCAGTGTTGTGAGTCCAGAGAGTGCCTTGGCACCACTGGAGATGCAGTGCAGTGAGTCCAGAGAGTGCACAGGCACCACTGGGGATGCACTGCAGTGAGTCCAGAGAGTGCACTGGCACCACTGGGGATGCACTGCAGTGAGTCCAGAGAGTGCACTGGCACCACTGGGGATGCAGTGCCGTGAGTCCAGAGAGTGCACTGGCACCACTGGGGATGCACTGCAATGAGTCCAGAGAGTGCACTGGCACCAATGGCAATGCAGTGCAGTGAGTCCAGAGAGTGCACTAGCACCACTGGGGATGCAGTGCCGTTGGTCCAGAGAGTGCACTAGCACCACTGGGGATGCAGTGCCGTGAGTCCAGAGTGTGCTCTGGCACCACTGGGGATGCAGTGCAGTGAGTCCAGAGAGTGCACTGGCACCACTGGGGATGCAGTGCTGTGAGTCCAGAGAGTGCCTTGGCACCACTGGAGATGCAGTGCAGTGAGTCCAGAGAGTGCACTGGCACCACCGGGGATGCAGTGCCGTGAGTCCAGAGAGTGCACTGGCACCACTGGGGATGCAGTGCAGTGAGTCCAGAGAGTGCACTGGCACCACTGGGGATGCACAGCAGTGAGTCCAGAGAGTGCACTGGCACCACTGGGGATGCAGTGCCGTGAGTCCAGAGAGTGCACTGGCACAACTAGGGATGCACTGCAATGAGTCCAGAGAGTGCACTGGCACCACTGGGGATGCACTGCAGTGAGTCCAGAGAGTGCACTGGCACCACTGGGGATGCAGTGCCGTGAGTCCAGAGAGTGCACTGGCACCACTGGGGATGCACTGCAATGAGTCCAGAGAGTGCACTGGCACCAATGGCAATGCAGTGCAGTGAGTCCAGAGAGTGCACTGGCACCACTGGGGATGCAGTGCCGTTGGTCCAGAGAGTGCACTAGCACCAGTGGGGATGCAGTGCCGTGAGTCCAGAGTGTGCACTGTCACCACTGGGGATGCAGTGCAGTGAGTCCAGAGAGTGCACTGGCACCAGTGGGTATGCAGTGCTGTGAGTCCATAGAGTGCCTTGGCACCACTGGGGACGCAGTGCAGTGAGTCCAGAGAGTGCACTGGCACCACCGGGGATGCAGTGCCGTGAGTCCAGAGAGTGCACTGGCACCACTGGGGATGCAGTGCAGTGAGTCCAGAGAGTGCACTGGCACCACTGGGGATGCACTGCAGTGAGACCAGAGATTGCACTGGTACGATTGGGGATGCACTGCAGTGAGTCCAGAGAGTGCACTGGCACCACTGGGGATGCAGTGCAGTGAGTCCAGAGAGTGCACTGGCACCACTGGGGATGCAGTGCAGTGACTCAAGAGAGTGCACTGGCACCACTAGGGATGCAGTGCAGTGAGTCCAGAGAGTTCACTGGCACCACTGGGGATGCAGTGCAGTGAGTCCAGAGAGTGCACTGGCCCTACTGGGGATGTAGTGCAGTGAGTCCACAGAGGGCACTGGCACCACTCTGGATGCACTGCAGTGAGTCCAGAGAGTGCCCCGGCACCACTGGGGATGCAGTGCAGTGAGTCCAGAGAGTGCACTGGCACCAGTGGGGATGCAGTGAAATGAGTCCAGAGAGTGCACTGGCACCACTGGGGATGCACTGCAGTGAGTCCAGAGAGTGCACTGGCACCACTGGGGATGCAGTGCGGTGAGTCCAGAGAGCGCACTGGCACCACTGGGGATGCACTGCAGTGAGTCCAGAGAGGGCACTGGCACTATTGGGGATGCACCCCGGTGAGTCCAGAGAGTGTACTGGAACCACTGGGAATGCACTGCACTGAGTCCAGAGAGGTCACTGGCACCACTGGGGATGCAGTGCAGTGAGTCCAGAGAGTGCACTGGCACCTCTGGGGATGAAGTGCAGTGAGTCCAGAGAGTGCACTGGCACCACTGGGGATGCACTGCAGTGAGTCCAGAGAGTGCAGTTGCACCACTGGGGATACAGCGCAGTGAGTCCAGAGAGTGCACTGGCACCACTGGGGATGCACTGCAGTGAGTCCAGAGAGTGCACTGGCACCACTGGGGATGCACTGCAGTGAGTCCAGAGAGTGCACTGGCACCACTGGGGATGCACTGCCGTGAGTCCAGAGAGTGCACTGGCACCACTGGGGATGCACTGCCGTGAGTCCAGAGAGTGCACTGGCACCACTGGGGATGCAGTGCAGTGAGTCCAGAGAGTGCACTGGCAGCACTGGGGATGCAGTGCAGTGAGTCCAGAGAGTGCACTTGCACCACTGGGGAGACAGTGCAGTGAGTCCAGAGAGTGCACTGGCACCACTGGGGATGCAGTGCAGTGAGTCCAGAGAGTGCACTGGCACCACTGGGGATGCAGTGCAGTGAGTCCAGAGAGTGCACTGGCACCACTGGGGATGCACTGCAGTGAGTCCAGAGAGGGCACTGGCACTATTGGGGATGCACCCCGGTGATTCCAGAGAGTGCACTGGCACCACTGGGGATGCAGTGCAGTGAGTCCAGAGAGGTCACTGGCACCACTGGGGATGCAGTGCAGTGAGTCCAGAGAGTGCCCTGGCACCACTGGGGATGCAGTGCAGTGAGTACAGAGAGTGCACTGGCACCACTGGGGATGCAGTGCAGTGAGTCCAGAGAGTGCACTAGCACCACTGGGGATGCAGTGCAGTGAGTCCAGAGAGTGCACTGGCACAACTAGGGATGCAGTGCAGTGAGTCCAGAGAGTGCACTGGCACCACTGGGGATGCACTGCAGTGAGTCCAGAGAGTGCACTGGCACCACTGGGGATGCAGTGCCGTGAGTCCAGAGAGTGCACTGGCACCACTGGGGATGCACTGCAATGAGTCCAGAGAGTGCACTGGCACCAATGGCAATGCAGTGCAGTGAGTCCAGAGAGTGCACTGGCACCACTGGGGATGCAGTGCCGTTGGTCCAGAGAGTGCACTAGCACCACTGGGGATGCAGTGCCGTGAGTCCAGAGTGTGCACTGGCACCACTGGGGATGCAGTGCAGTGAGTCCAGAGAGTGCACTGGCACCACTGGGGATGCAGTGCTGTGAGTCCAGAGAGTGCCTTGGCACCACTGGAGATGCAGTGCAGTGAGTCCAGAGAGTGCACTGGCACCACCGGGGATGCAGTGCCGTGAGTCCAGAGAGTGCACTGGCACCTCTGGGGATGCACTGCAGTGAGTCCAGAGAGTGCACTGGCACCACTGGGGATGCAGTGCCGTGAGTCCAGAGAGTGCACTGGCACCACTGGGGATGCACTGCAATGAGTCCAGAGAGTGCACTGGCACCAATGGCAATGCAGTGCAGTGAGTCCAGAGAGTGCACTGGCACCACTGGGGATGCAGTGCCGTTGGTCCAGAGAGTGCACTAGCACCACTGGGGATGCAGTGCCGTGAGTCCAGAGTGTGCACTGGCACCACTGGGGATGCAGTGCAGTGAGTCCAGAGAGTGCACTGGCACCACTGGGGATGCAGTGCTGTGAGTCCAGAGAGTGCCTTGGCACCACTGGAGATGCAGTGCAGTGAGTCCAGAGAGTGCACTGGCACCACCGGGGATGCAGTGCCGTGAGTCCAGAGAGTGCACTGGCACCACTGGGGATGCAGTGCAGTGAGTCCAGAGAGTGCACTGGCACCACTGGGGATACACTGCAGAGAGTCCAGAGAGTGCACTGGCACCACTGGGGATGCACTGCAGTGAGTCCAGAGAGTGCACTGGCACCACTGGGGATGCACTGCCGTGAGTCCAGAGAGTGCACTGGCACCTCTGGGGATGCAGTGCAGTGAGTCCAGAGAGTGCACTGGCAGCACTGGGGATGCAGTGCAGTGAGTCCAGAGAGTGCACTTGCACCACTGGGGAGACAGTGCAGTGAGTCCAGAGAGTGCACTGGCACCACTGGGGATGCAGTGCAGTGAGTCCAGAGAGTGCACTGGCACCACTGGGGATGCAGTGCAGTGAGTCCAGAGAGTGCACTGGCACCACTGGGGATGCACTGCAGTGAGTCCAGAGAGGGCACTGGCACTATTGGGGATGCACCCCGGTGATTCCAGAGAGTGCACTGGCACCACTGGGGATGCAGTGCAGTGAGTCCAGAGAGGTCACTGGCACCACTGGGGATGCAGTGCAGTGAGTCCAGAGAGTGCCCTGGCACCACTGGGGATGCAGTGCAGTGAGTACAGAGAGTGCACTGGCACCACTGGGGATGCAGTGCAGTGAGTCCAGAGAGTGCACTGGCACCACTGGGGATGCAGTGCAGTGAGTCCAGAGAGTGCAGTGGCACCACTGGGGATGCAGTGCAGTGAGTTCAGAGAGTGCACTGGCACCACTGGGGATGCAGTGCCGTGAGTCCAGAGAGTGCACTGGCACCACTGGGGATGCAGTGCAGTGAGTCCAGAGAGTGCACTGGCACCACTGGGGATGCAGTGCAGTGAGTCCAGAGTGTGACCTGGCAGCACTGGGGATGCAATGCAGTGAGTCCAGAGAGTGCACTGGCACCACTGGGGATGAAGTGCAGTGAGTCCAGAGAGTGCACTGGCACCACTGGGGTTGCAGTGCCGTGAGTCCAGAGAGTGCACTGGCACCACTGGGGATGCAGTGCAGTGAGTCCAGAGAGTGCAATGGCACCACTGGGGATGCAGTGCAGTGAGTCCAGAGAGTTCACTGGCACCAATGGGGATGCAGTGCTGTGAGTCCAGAGAGTGCACTGGCACCACCGGGAATTCAGTACAGTGAGTCCAAAGAGTGCACTGGCAGCACTGGGGATGCAGTGCAGTGACTCAAGAGAGTGCACTGGCACCACTGGGGATGCAGTGCAGTGAGTCCAGAGAGTGCACTGGCACCACTGGGGATGCACTGCAGTGAGCTCAGAGAGTGCACTGGCACCACTGGGGATGCAGTGCAGTGACTCCAGAGAGTGCACTGGCACCACTGGGGATGCAGTGAAATGAGTCCAGAGAGTGCACTGGCACCACTGGGGATGCACTGCAGTGAGTCCAGAGAGTGCACTGGCACCACTGGGGATGCAGTGCGGTGAGTCCAGAGAGGGCACTGGCACTATTGGGGTTGCACCCCGGTGAGTCCAGAGAGTGCACTGGAACCACTGGGAATGCACTGCACTGAGTCCAGAGAGGTCACTGGCACCACTGGGATGCAGTGCAGTGAGTCCATAGAGTGCCCTGGCACCACTGGGGATGCAGTGCAGTGAGTCCAGAGAGTGCACTGGCACCACTGGGGATGCACTCCAGTGAGTCCAGAGAGTGCACTGGCACCACTGGGGACGCACTGCAATGAGTCCAGAGAGTGCACTGGCACCACTGGGGATGTAGTGCAGTGAGTCCACAGAGGGCACTGGCACCACTGGGGATGCAGTGCTGTGAGTCCAGAGAGTGCCCCGGCACCACTGGGGATGCAGTGCAGTGAGTCCAGAGAGTGCCGTGGCACCACTGGGGATGCAGTGCAGTGAGTCCAGAGAGTGCACTGGCACCCCTGGGGATGCAGTGCCGTGAGTCCAGAGAGTGCACTGGCACCACCGGGGATGCAGTGAAATGAGTCCAGAGAGCGCACTGGCACCACCGGGGATGCAGTGCCGTGCTTCCAGAGAGTGCACTGGCACCACTGGGGATGCAGTGCAGTGAGTCCAGACAGTGCACTGGCACCACTGGGGATGCACTGCAGTGAGACCAGAGATTGCACTGGTACGATTGGGGATGCACTGCAGTGAGTCCAGAGAGTGCACTAGCACCACTGGGGATGCAGTGCCGTGAGTCCAGAGTGTGCACTGCCACCACTGGGGATGCAGTGCAGTGAGTCCAGAGAGTTCACTGGCACCACTGGGGATGCAGTGCAGTGAGTCCAGAGAGTGCACTGGCACCACTGGGGATGCAGTGCCGTGAGTCCAGAGAGTGCACTGGCACCACTGGGGATACACTGCAGAGAGTCCAGAGAGTGCACTGGCACCACTGGGGATGCACTGCAGTGAGTCCAGAGAGTGCACTGGCACCACTGGGGATGCAGTGCAGTGAGTCCAGAGAGTGCCCTGGCACCACTGGGGATGCAGTGCAGTGAGTCCAGAGAGTACCCTGGCACCAGTGGGGATGCAGTGCAGTGAGTCCAGAAAGTGCACTGGCACCACCGGGGATGCAGTGCAGTGAGTCCAGAGAGTGCCCTGGCACCACTGGGGATGCAGTGCAGTGAGTCCAGAGAGTATCCTGGCACTAGAGGGGAAGCAGTGCAGTGAGTCCAGAGAGTTCACTGGCACCAATGGGGATGCAGTTCCGTCAGTCCAGAGAGTGCACTGGCACCACTGGGGATGCAGTACCGTGAGTCCACAGTGTGCACTGGCACCACAGGGGATGCAGTGCAGTGAGTCCAGAGAGTGCACTGGCACCACTGGGGATGCAGTGCAGTGAGTCCAGAGAGTGCACTGGCACCACTGGGGATGCAGTGCAGTGAGTCCAGAGAGTGCACTGGCACCACTGGGGATGCAGTGCAGTGAGTCCAGAGAGTCCACTGGCACCACTGATGATGCAGTGCCGTGAGTCCAGAGAGTGCACTGGCACCAGTGGGGATGCAGTGCAGTGAGTGCAGAGAGTGCACTGGCACCACTGGGGATGCAGTGCAGTGAGACCAGAGATTGCACTGGTACGATTGGGGATGCACTGCAGTGAGTCCAGAGAGTGCACTGGCACCACTGGGGATGCAGTGCAGTGAGTCCAGAGAGTGCACTGGCACCACTGGGGATGCAGTGCAGTGACTCAAGAGAGTGCACTGGCACCACTAGGGATGCAGTGCAGTGAGTCCAGAGAGTTCACTGGCACCACTGGGGATGCAGTGCAGTGAGTCCAGAGAGTGCACTGGCCCTACTGGGGATGTAGTGCAGTGAGTCCACAGAGGGCACTGGAACCACTGGGGATGCAGTGCCGTGAGTCCAGAGAGTGCCCCGGCACCACTGGGGATGCAGTGCAGTGAGTCCAGAGAGTGATGTGGCACCACTGGGGATGCAGTGCAGTGAGTCCAGAGAGTGCACTGGCACCACTGGGGATGCAGTGCAGTGAGTCCAGAGAGTGCACTGGCACCACTGGGGATGCAGTGCAGTGAGTCCAGAGAGTGCACTGGCACCACTGGGGATGCACTGCAGTGAGCTCAGAGAGTGCACTGGCACCACTGGGGATGCACTGCAGTGAGTCCAGAGAGTGCACTGGCACCAATGGGGATGCAGTGCAGTGAGTCCAGAGAGTGCACTGGCACCAGTGGGGATGCAGTGAAATGAGTCCAGAGAGTGCACTGGCACCACTGGGGATGCACTGCAGTGAGTCCAGAGAGTGCACTGGCACCACTGGGGATGCAGTGCGGTGAGTCCAGAGAGCGCACTGGCACCACTGGGGATGCACTGCAGTGAGTCCAGAGAGGGCACTGGCACTATTGGGGATGCACCCCGGTGAGTCCAGAGAGTGTACTGGAACCACTGGGAATGCACTGCACTGAGTCCAGAGAGGTCACTGGCACCACTGGGGATGCAGTGCAGTGAGTCCAGAGAGTGCACTGGCACCTCTGGGGATGAAGTGCAGTGAGTCCAGAGAGTGCACTGGCACCACTGGGGATGCAGTGCAGTGAGTCCAGAGAGTGCAGTTGCACCACTGGGGAGACAGCGCAGTGAGTCCAGAGAGTGCACTGGCACCACTGGGGATGCAGCGCAGTGAGTCCAGAGAGTGCACTGGCACCACTGGGGATGCACTGCAGTGAGTCCAGAGAGTGCACTGGCACAACTAGGGATGCAGTGCAGTGAGTCCAGAGAGTGCACTGGCACCACTGGGGATGCACTGCAGTGAGTCCAGAGAGTGCACTGGCACCACTGGGGATGCAGTGCCGTGAGTCCAGAGAGTGCACTGGCACCAGTGGGGATGCACTGCAGTGAGTCCAGAGAGTGCACTGGCACCTCTGGGGATGCAGTGCAGTGAGTCCAGAGAGTGCACTGGCAGCACTGGGGATGCAGTGCAGTGAGTCCAGAGAGTGCACTGGCACCACTGGGGATGCAGTGCCGTGAGTCCAGAGAGTGCACTGGCACCACTGGGGATGCACTGCAGTGAGTCCAGAGAGTGCACTGGCACCACTGGGGATGCACTGCAGTGAGTCCAGAGAGGGCACTGGCACTATTGGGGATGCACCCCGGTGAGTCCAGAGAGTGCACTGGCACCACTGGGGATGCAGTGCAGTGAGTCCAGAGGGGTCACTGGCACCACTGGGGATGCAGTGCAGTGAGTCCAGAGAGTGCCCTGGCACCACTGGGGATGCAGTGCCGTGAGTCCAGAGAGTGCACTGGCACCACCGGGGATGCAGTGCCGTGAGTCCAGAGAGTGCACTGGCACCACTGGGGATGCACTGCAGTGAGTCCAGAGAGTGCACTGGCACCACTGGGGATGCAGTGCCGTTGGTCCAGAGAGTGCACTAGCACCACTGGGGATGCAGTGCCGTGAGTCCAGAGTGTGCACTGGCACCACTGGGGATGCAGTGCAGTGAGTCCAGAGAGTGCACTGGCACCACTGGGGATGCAGTGCTGTGAGTCCAGAGAGTGCCTTGGCACCACTGGAGATGCAGTGCAGTGAGTCCAGAGAGTGCACTGGCACCACCGGGGATGCAGTGCCGTGAGTCCAGAGAGTGCACTGGCACCACTGGGGATGCACTGCAGTGAGTCCAGAGAGTGCACTGGCACCACTGGGGATGCAGTGCCGTGAGTCCAGAGAGTGCACTGGCACCACTGGGGATGCACTGCAATGAGTCCAGAGAGTGCACTGGCACCAATGGCAATGCAGTGCAGTGAGTCCAGAGAGTGCACTGGCACCACTGGGGATGCAGTGCAGTGAGTCCAGAGAGTGCACTGGCACCACTGGGGATGCAGTGCAGTGAGTCCAGAGAGTGCACTGGCACCACTGGGGATGCAGTGCAGTGAGTCCAGAGAGTCCACTGGCACCACTGGGGATGCAGTGCCGTGAGTCCAGAGAGTGCACTGGCACCAGTGGGGATGCAGTGCAGTGAGTGCAGAGAGTGCACTGGCACCACTGGGGATGCAGTGCAGTGAGTCCAGAGTGTGACCTGGCACCACTGGGGATGCAGTGCAGTGAGTCCAGAGAGTGCACTGGCACCACTGGGGATGAAGTGCAGTGAGTCCAGAGAGTGCACTGGCACCACTGGGGATGCACCCCGGTGAGTCCAGAGAGTGCACTGGCACCACTGGGGATGCAGTGCTAGTGAGTCCAGAGAGTGCACTGTCACCACTGGGGATGCAGTGCAGTGAGTCCAGAGAGTGCACTGGCACCACTGGGGATGCAGTGCCGTGAGTCCAGAGAGTGCACTGGCACCACTGGGGATACACTGCAGTGAGTCCAGAGAGTGCACTGGCACCACTGGGGATGCAATGGAGTGAGTCCAGAGAGTGCACTGGCACCACTGGGGATGCACTGCAGTGACTCAAGAGAGCGAACTGGCACCACTGGGGATGCAGTGCAGTGAGTCCAGAGAGTGCACTGGCACCACAGGGGATACACTGCAGTGAGTCCAGAGAATGCACTGGCACCACTGGGGATGCAATGGAGTGAGTCCAGAGAGTGCACTGGCACCACTGGGGATGCACTGCAGTGACTCAAGAGAGCGCACTGGCACCACTGGGGATGCAGTGCAGTGAGTCCAGAGAGTGCACTGGCACCACTGGGGATGCACTGCAGTGAGTCCAGAGAGTGCACGGGCACCCCTGGGGATGCAGTGCAGTGAGTCCAGAGAGTGCACTGGCACCACTGGGGATGCAGTGCAGTGAGTCCAGAGAGTGCACTGGCACCACTGGTTGTGAAGTGCAGTGAGTCCAGAGAGTGCACTGGCACCACTGGGGATGCAGTGCAGTGAGTCCAGAGAGTACCCTGGCACCAGTGGGGATGCAGTGCAGTGAGTCCAGAGAGTGCACTGGCACCACCTGGGATGCAGTGCAGTGAGTACAGATAGTGCACTGGCACCACTGGGGATGCAGTGCCGTGAGTCCAGAGAGTGCACTGGCACCACTGGGGATGAAGTGCAGTGAGTCCAGAGAGTCCACTGGCACCACTAGGGATGCAGTGCAGTGAGTCCAGAGAGTGCACTGGCACCGCTGGAGATGCAGTGCAGTGAGTCCAGATAGTGCACTGGCACCACCTGGGATGCACTGCAGTGAGTCCAGAGAGTGCACAAGCACCACTGGGGATGCACTGCAGTGAGTCCAGAGAGTGCACTGGCACCACTGGTTGTGCAGTGCAGTGAGTCCAGAGAGTGCACTGGCACCACTGGGGATGCAGTGCAGTGAGTCCAGAGAGTGCACTGGCACCACTGGGGATGCAGTGCAGTGAGTCCAGAGAGTGCACTGGCACCACCTGGGATGCAGTGCAGTGAGTACAGATAGTGCACTGGCACCACTGGGGATGCACTGCAGTGAGTCCAGAGAGTGCACTGGCACCACTGGGGATGCAGTGCAGTGAGTCCAGAGAGTACACTGGCACCGCTGGAGATGCAGTGCAGTGAGTCCAGATAGTGCACTGGCACCACCTGGGATGCACTGCAGTGAGTCCAGAGAGTGCACTGGCACCTCTGGGGATGCAGTGCAGTGAGTCCAGAGAGTGCACTGGCACCTCTGGGGATGAAGTGCAGTGAGTCCAGAGAGTGCACTGGCACCACTGGGGATGCAGTGCAGTGAGTCCAGAGAGTGCAGTTGCACCACTGGGGATACAGCGCAGTGAGTCCAGAGAGTGCACTGGCACCACTGGGGATGCAGCGCAGTGAGTCCAGAGAGTGCACTGGCACCACTGGGGATGCAGCGCAGTGAGTCCAGAGAGTGCACTGGCACCACTGGGGATGCACTGCAGTGAGTCCAGAGAGTGCACTGGCACCACTGGTGATGCACTGCCGTGAGTCCAGAGAGTGCACTGGCACCTCTGGGGATGCAGTGCAGTGAGTCCAGAGAGTGCACTGGCAGCACTGGGGATGCAGTGCAGTGAGTCCAGAGAGTGCACTTGCACCACTGGGGAGACAGTGCAGTGAGTCCAGAGAGTGCACTGGCACCACTGAGGATGCAGTGCAGTGAGTCCAGAGAGTGCACTGGCACCACTGGGGATGCAGTGCAGTGAGTCCAGAGAGTGCACTGGCACCACTGGGGATGCACTGCAGTGAGTCCAGAGAGGGCACTGGCACTATTGGGGATGCACCCCGGTGAGTCCAGAGAGTGCACTGGCACCACTGGGGATGCACTGCAGTGAGTCCAGAGAGGTCACTGGCACCACTGGGGATGCAGTGCAGTGAGTCCAGAGAGTGCCCTGGCACCACTGGGGATGCAGTGCAGTGAGTACAGAGAGTGCACTGGCACCACTGGGGATGCAGTGCAGTGAGTCCAGAGAGTGCACTAGCACCACTGGGGATGCAGTGCAGTGAGTCCAGAGAGTGCACTGGCACCACTGGGGATGCAGTGCAGTGAGTCCAGAGAGTGCACTGGCACCACTGGGGATGCACTGCAGTGAGTCCAGAGAGTGCACTGGCACCACTGGGGATGCAGTGCCGTGAGTCCAGAGAGTGCACTGGCACCACTGGGGATGCACTGCAATGAGTCCAGAGAGTGCACTGGCACCAATGGCAATGCAGTGCAGTGAGTCCAGAGAGTGCACTGGCACCACTGGGGATGCAGTGCCGTTGGTCCAGAGAGTGCACTAGCACCACTGGGGATGCAGTGCCGTGAGTCCAGAGTGTGCACTGGCACCACTGGGGATGCAGTGCAGTGAGTCCAGAGAGTGCACTGGCACCAGTGGGGATGCAGTGCTGTGAGTCCAGAGAGTGCCTTGGCACCACTATGGATGCAGTGCAGTGAGTCCAGAGAGTGCACTGGCACCACTGGGGATGCAGTGCCGTGAGTCCAGAGAGTGCACTGGCACCACTGGGGATGCACTGCAGTGAGACCAGAGATTGCACTGGTACGATTGGGGATGCACTGCAGTGAGTCCAGAGAGTGCACTGGCACCACTGGGGATGCAGTGCAGTGAGTCCAGAGAGTGCACTGGCACCACTGGGGATGCAGTGCAGTGACTCAAGAGAGTGCACTGGCACCACTAGGGATGCAGTGCAGTGAGTCCAGAGAGTTCACTGGCACCACTGGGGATGCAGTGCAGTGAGTCCAGAGAGTGCACTGGCCCTACTGGGGATGTAGTGCAGTGAGTCCACAGAGGGCACTGGAACCACTGGGGATGCAGTGCCGTGAGTCCAGAGAGTGCCCCGGCACCACTGGGGATGCAGTGCAGTGAGTCCAGAGAGTGATGTGGCACCACTGGGGATGCAGTGCAGTGAGTCCAGAGAGTGCACTGGCACCACTGGGGATGCAGTGCAGTGAGTCCAGAGAGTGCACTGGCACCACTGGGGATGCAGTGCAGTGAGTCCAGAGAGTGCACTGGCACCACTGGGGATGCACTGCAGTGAGCTCAGAGAGTGCACTGGCACCACTGGGGATGCAGTGCAGTGAGTCCAGAGAGTGCACTGGCACCAATGGGGATGCAGTGCAGTGAGTCCAGAGAGTGCACTGGCACCAGTGGGGATGCAGTGAAATGAGTCCAGAGAGTGCACTGGCACCACTGGGGATGCACTGCAGTGAGTCCAGAGAGTGCACTGGCACCACTGGGGATGCAGTGCGGTGAGTCCAGAGAGCGCACTGGCACCACTGGGGATGCACTGCAGTGAGTCCAGAGAGGGCACTGGCACTATTGGGGATGCACCCCGGTGAGTCCAGAGAGTGTACTGGAACCACTGGGAATGCACTGCACTGAGTCCAGAGAGGTCACTGGCACCACTGGGGATGCAGTGCAGTGAGTCCAGAGAGTGCACTGGCACCTCTGGGGATGAAGTGCAGTGAGTCCAGAGAGTGCACTGGCACCACTGGGGATGCAGTGCAGTGAGTCCAGAGAGTGCAGTTGCACCACTGGGGATACAGCGCAGTGAGTCCAGAGAGTGCACTGGCACCACTGGGGATGCAGCGCAGTGAGTCCAGAGAGTGCACTGGCACCACTGGGGATGCACTGCAGTGAGTCCAGAGAGTGCACTGGCACCACTGGGGATGCACTGCCGTGAGTCCAGAGAGTGCACTGGCACCACTGGGGATGCACTGCCGTGAGTCCAGAGAGTGCACTGGCACCTCTGGGGATGCAGTGCAGTGAGTCCAGAGAGTGCACTGGCAGCACTGGGGATGCAGTGCAGTGAGTCCAGAGAGTGCACTTGCACCACTGGGGAGACAGTGCAGTGAGTCCAGAGAGTGCACTGGCACCACTGGGGATGCAGTGCCGTGAGTCCAGAGAGTGCACTGGCACCACTGGGGATGCACTGCAGTGAGTCCAGAGAGTGCACTGGCACCACTGGGGATGCACTGCAGTGAGTCCAGAGAGGGCACTGGCACTATTGGGGATGCACCCCGGTGAGTCCAGAGAGTGCACTGGCACCACTGGGGATGCAGTGCAGTGAGTCCAGAGGGGTCACTGGCACCACTGGGGATGCAGTGCAGTGAGTCCAGAGAGTGCCCTGGCACCACTGGGGATGCAGTGCAGTGAGTACAGAGAGTGCACTGGCACCACTGGGGATGCAGTGCAGTGAGTCCAGAGAGTGCACTAGCACCACTGGGGATGCAGTGCAGTGAGTCCAGAGAGTGCACTGGCACAACTAGGGATGCAGTGCAGTGAGTCCAGAGAGTGCACTGGCACCACTGGGGATGCACTGCAGTGAGTCCAGAGAGTGCACTGGCACCACTGGGGATGCAGTGCCGTGAGTCCAGAGAGTGCACTGGCACAACTAGGGATGCACTGCAATGAGTCCAGAGAGTGCACTGGCACCACTGGGGATGCACTGCAGTGAGTCCAGAGAGTGCACTGGCACCACTGGGGATGCAGTGCCGTGAGTCCAGAGAGTGCACTGGCACCACTGGGGATGCACTGCAATGAGTCCAGAGAGTGCACTGGCACCAATGGCAATGCAGTGCAGTGAGTCCAGAGAGTGCACTGGCACCACTGGGGATGCAGTGCCGTTGGTACAGAGAGTGCACTAGCACCAGTGGGGATGCAGTGCCGTGAGTCCAGAGTGTGCACTGGCACCACTGGGGATGCAGTGCAGTGAGTCCAGAGAGTGCACTGGCACCAGTGGGGATGCAGTGCTGTGAGTCCATAGAGTGCCTTGGCACTACTGGGGACGCAGTGCAGTGAGTCCAGAGAGTGCACTGGCACCACCGGGGATGCAGTGCCGTGAGTCCAGAGAGTGCACTGGCACCACTGGGGATGCAGTGCAGTGAGTCCAGAGAGTGCACTGGCACCACTGGGGATGCACTGCAGTGAGACCAGAGATTGCACTGGTACGATTGGGGATGCACTGCAGTGATTCCAGAGAGTGCACTGGCACCACTGGGGATGCAGTGCAGTGAGTCCAGAGAGTGCACTGGCACCACTGGGGATGCAGTGCAGTGACTCAAGAGAGTGCACTGGCACCACTAGGGATGCAGTGCAGTGAGTCCAGAGAGTTCACTGGCACCACTGGGGATGCAGTGCAGTGAGTCCAGAGAGTGCACTGGCCCTACTGGGGATGTAGTGCAGTGAGTCCACAGAGGGCACTGGCACCACTCTGGATGCACTGCAGTGAGTCCAGAGAGTGCCCCGGCACCACTGGGGATGCAGTGCAGTGAGTCCAGAGAGTGCACTGGCACCAGTGGGGATGCAGTGAAATGAGTCCAGAGAGTGCACTGGCACCACTGGGGATGCACTGCAGTGAGTCCAGAGAGTGCACTGGCACCACTGGGGATGCAGTGCAGTGAGTCCAGAGAGTGCACTGGCACCACTGGGGATGCACTGCAGTGAGTCCAGAGAGGGCACTGGCACTATTGGGGATGCACCCCGGTGATTCCAGAGAGTGCACTGGCACCACTGGGGATGCAGTGCAGTGAGTCCAGAGAGGTCACTGGCACCACTGGGGATGCAGTGCAGTGAGTCCAGAGAGTGCCCTGGCACCACTGGGGATGCAGTGCAGTGAGTACAGAGAGTGCACTGGCACCACTGGGGATGCAGTGCAGTGAGTCCAGAGAGTGCACTAGCACCACTGGGGATGCAGTGCAGTGAGTCCAGAGAGTGCACTGGCACAACTAGGGATGCAGTGCAGTGAGTCCAGAGAGTGCACTGGCACCACTGGGGATGCAGTGCAGTGAGTCCAGAGAGTGCACTGGCACCACTGGGGATGCAGTGCCGTGAGTCCAGAGTGTGCAGTGGCACCACTGGGGATGCACTGCAATGAGTCCAGAGAGTGCACTGGCACCAATGGCAATGCAGTGCAGTGAGTCCAGAGAGTGCACTGGCACCACTGGGGATGCAGTGCCGTTGGTCCAGAGAGTGCACTAGCACCACTGGGGATGCAGTGCCGTGAGTCCAGAGTGTGCACTGGCACCACTGGGGATGCAGTGCAGTGAGTCCAGAGAGTGCACTGGCACCACTGGGGATGCAGTGTTGTGAGTCCAGAGAGTGCCTTGGCACCACTGGAGATGCAGTGCAGTGAGTCCAGAGAGTGCACTGGCACCACCGGGGATGCAGTGCCGTGAGTCCAGAGAGTGCACTGGCACCACTGGGGATGCACTGCAGTGAGTCCAGAGAGTGCACTGGCACCACTGGGGATGCAGTGCCGTGAGTCCAGAGAGTGCACTGGCACCACTGGGGATGCACTGCAATGAGTCCAGAGAGTGCACTGGCACCAATGGCAATGCAGTGCAGTGAGTCCAGAGAGTGCACTAGCACCACTGGGGATGCAGTGCCGTTGGTCCAGAGAGTGCACTAGCACCACTGGGGATGCAGTGCCGTGAGTCCAGAGTGTGCTCTGGCACCACTGGGGATGCAGTGCAGTGAGTCCAGAGAGTGCACTGGCACCACTGGGGATGCAGTGCTCTGAGTCCAGAGAGTGCCTTGGCACCACTGGAGATGCAGTGCAGTGAGTCCAGAGAGTGCACTGGCACCACCGGGGATGCAGTGCCGTGAGTCCAGAAAGTGCACTGGCACCACTGGGGATGCAGTGCAGTGAGTCCAGAGAGTGCACTGGCACAACTAGGGATGCAGTGCAGTGAGTCCAGAGAGTGCACTGGCACCACTGGGGATGCACAGCAGTGAGTCCAGAGAGTGCACTGGCACCACTGGGGATGCAGTGCCGTGAGTCCAGAGAGTGCACTGGCACAACTAGGGATGCACTGCAATGAGTCCAGAGAGTGCACTGGCACCACTGGGGATGCACTGCAGTGAGTCCAGAGAGTGCACTGGCACCACTGGGGATGCAGTGCCGTGAGTCCAGAGAGTGCACTGGCACCACTGGGGATGCACTGCAATGAGTCCAGAGAGTGCACTGGCACAACTAGGGATGCACTGCAATGAGTCCAGAGAGTGCACTGGCACCAATGGCAATGCAGTGCAGTGAGTCCAGAGAGTGCACTGGCACCACTGGGGATGCAGTGCCGTTGGTCCAGAGAGTGCACTAGCACCAGTGGGGATGCAGTGCCGTGAGTCCAGAGTGTGCACTGTCACCACTGGGGATGCAGTGCAGTGAGTCCAGAGAGTGCACTGGCACCAGTGGGGATGCAGTGCTGTGAGTCCATAGAGTGCCTTGGCACCACTGGGGACGCAGTGCAGTGAGTGCAGAGAGTGCACTGGCACCACCGGGGATGCAGTGCCGTGAGTCCAGAGAGTGCACTGGCACCACTGGGGATGCACTGCAGTGAGTCCAGAGAGTGCACTGGCACCACTGGGGATGCACTGCAGTGAGACCAGAGATTGCACTGGTACGATTGGGGATGCACTGCAGTGAGTCCAGAGAGTGCACTGGCACCACTGGGGATGCAGTGCAGTGAGTCCAGAGAGTGCACTGGCACCACTGGGGATGCAGTGCAGTGACTCAAGAGAGTGCACTGGCACCACTAGGGATGCAGTGCAGTGAGTCCAGAGAGTTCACTGGCACCACTGGGGATGCAGTGCAGTGAGTCCAGAGAGTGCACTGGCCCTACTGGGGATGTAGTGCAGTGAGTCCACAGAGGGCACTGGCACCACTCTGGATGCACTGCAGTGAGTCCAGAGAGTGCCCCGGCACCACTGGGGATGCAGTGCAGTGAGTCCAGAGAGTGCACTGGCACCAGTGGGGATGCAGTGAAATGAGTCCAGAGAGTGCACTGGCACCACTGGGGATGCACTGCAGTGAGTCCAGAGAGTGCACTGGCACCACTGGGGATGCAGTGCAGTGAGTCCAGAGAGCGCACTGGCACCACTGGGGATGCACTGCAGTGAGTCCAGAGAGGGCACTGGCACTATTGGGGATGCACCCCGGTGAGTCCAGAGAGTGTACTGGAACCACTGGGAATGCACTGCACTGAGTCCAGAGAGGTCACTGGCACCACTGGGGATGCAGTGCAGTGAGTCCAGAGAGTGCACTGGCACCTCTGGGGATGAAGTGCAGTGAGTCCAGAGAGTGCACTGGCACCACTGGGGATGCACTGCAGTGAGTCCAGAGAGTGCAGTTGCACCACTGGGGATACAGCGCAGTGAGTCCAGAGAGTGCACTGGCACCACTGGGGATGCACTGCAGTGAGTCCAGAGAGTGCACTGGCACCACTGGGGATGCACTGCAGTGAGTCCAGAGAGTGCACTGGCACCACTGGGGATGCACTGCCGTGAGTCCAGAGAGTGCACTGGCACCACTGGGGATGCACTGCCGTGAGTCCAGAGAGTGCCTTGGCACCACTGGGGATGCAGTGCAGTGAGTCCAGAGAGTGCACTGGCAGCACTGGGGATGCAGTGCAGTGAGTCCAGAGAGTGCACTTGCACCACTGGGGAGACAGTGCAGTGAGTCCAGAGAGTGCACTGGCACCACTGGGGATGCAGTGCAGTGAGTCCAGAGAGTGCACTGGCACCACTGGGGATGCAGTGCAGTGAGTCCAGAGAGTGCACTGGCACCACTGGGGATGCACTGCAGTGAGTCCAGAGAGGGCACTGGCACTATTGGGGATGCACCCCGGTGATTCCAGAGAGTGCACTGGCACCACTGGGGATGCAGTGCAGTGAGTCCAGAGAGGTCACTGGCACCACTGGGGATGCAGTGCAGTGAGTCCAGAGAGTGCCCTGGCACCACTGGGGATGCAGTGCAGTGAGTACAGAGAGTGCACTGGCACCACTGGGGATGCAGTGCAGTGAGTCCAGAGAGTGCACTAGCACCACTGGGGATGCAGTGCAGTGAGTCCAGAGAGTGCACTGGCACAACTAGGGATGCAGTGCAGTGAGTCCAGAGAGTGCACTGGCACCACTGGGGATGCACTGCAGTGAGTCCAGAGAGTGCACTGGCACCACTGGGGATGCAGTGCCGTGAGTCCAGAGAGTGCACTGGCACCACTGGGGATGCACTGCAATGAGTCCAGAGAGTGCACTGGCACCAATGGCAATGCAGTGCAGTGAGTCCAGAGAGTGCACTGGCACCACTGGGGATGCAGTGCCGTTGGTCCAGAGAGTGCACTAGCACCACTGGGGATGCAGTGCCGTGAGTCCAGAGTGTGCACTGGCACCACTGGGGATGCAGTGCAGTGAGTCCAGAGAGTGCACTGGCACCACTGGGGATGCAGTGCTGTGAGTCCAGAGAGTGCCTTGGCACCACTGGAGATGCAGTGCAGTGAGTCCAGAGAGTGCACTGGCACCACCGGGGATGCAGTGCCGTGAGTCCAGAGAGTGCACTGGCACCACTGGGGATGCACTGCAGTGAGTCCAGAGAGTGCACTGGCACCACTGGGGATGCAGTGCCGTTGTTAGTAATAGAAGAAGAAATAATACAATATTGTTTAGTATGCTACATTTGCGATGTACTGTTCCGAGGCTGCGCTTGGAAGATACAAAATATATGTGCAAGGGTAACATGAGAATGCACCAATTCATGATGAGGAGTAAGGAGGATTAAAAGAATGCTCAATTTGCAAGACATCTAGATAACTGGGGCTTCTTGGACTCTGGGAACTGGGTCAAACCAACCTTGCGGTTTGGACTGAGACCAAGGGCTCAGAGAGCATGCGTGAGAAGGAAAGGTTAAAAAGTTCAACTCTGATGAAGACATCTTACTTCATCCCGACGACCACCCGGACGACCACCAGAGAGTGATACGCAAGCGCAGAAGGACTGATAAGATAATTAGCATACGAAGCGAGGCTAGGCGGAGCTAGGAAATGAATATGCATAGATGAGTTGTGAAACCTAATGCATATGTAGTATCTTAGGAGATAAAAGAGAACTAAGAGAACAAATCAGACGAAGTTAGATTTGGGCAGGCATGCCCCTAACTTCCGGCGCCTAATAAAGCACCTTCATATAATCACTTTGTGGATTATGTGTCTTCATGAACGCCAACATTTTGGCGACCCAGATGGGACCTCGTGGGCACTGCTGAGGCGGCTCGCGAACTGATCACGCTCCAGCCGGCACCGGGGAGTTTCTCGGGGAGCCATCGGCCGCGACCGACCCCCGCTGCTCACAACGTACCTCTGAAAGGGTAAGAAAAAGGTGCTTTCTGGTAATCGGTACCGATCTGGTCTGGGAGCCTGCCGGTCAGACGCGGCGAAAGCCACGCACGGTTGGGCTAGGGAATTCCCGTGGTAAGCCTAGGCGCCGTCCGTCAGACAGTCGCGAAAGCGCTGCAGGTTCGGCATCAGTGGTCTGGTTTTGCTGCAGGCTCAGCATCTGGTTCGGTTCGGTAAAAGCTATAGCTGATAATGGAAAAACTTAAAAGTATTCTGGGCGGTAATGCTTCGGTACCGCGATCCTCCCCTTTGGGCTGTTTATTAGCACACTGGAAGGAGGGGTGTTTCGGGCAGGAGTTACGAAAGGGTAAACTGGTTGATTACTGTAATGTTTGGTGGCCACAGTATGAACTAGAAGATCAAGAAAGTTGGCCAGAAAACGGAACCTTACAGTACAATACTATCTTACAATTAATGTTATTTTGTGAGCGAGAGTGCAAGGTGCCTCTCTGTGTGATTCCGTGATTGTGTTGTGAGTGAGACGCAGCATCGCTGCGAAGCGAGTGCGGAGTTCCGATCCGCGGTTCCGTATTCTCCGCGAGGGGGCGCGGAAAGCGAGAGGATTTCCACTAAGTATTGCAATCAATTGTGGCCACTATATAAACTAAATGGCCGCTTTATGGATCAATCGACTATAACAGTGTCTTGCAATTAATGTTGTTTGTGAGGAGAAGGAAAATAGGATGAAATGTTGTATACTGATATGTTGTTTCAGCATCTTGGAGGGAAAAGGTATGGAATTAAGTTGGTCCCTGACTGAGCCTTTGGTGTTGGCATTAGAAAAGTACAGGCTGGAAGAAGATAAAGGAAGTGTTAAAAGGGTTGTTGAAGGTGTTAAAGGCTGTGTGGCATGTAGTATTTAACAGAGCTGTTTGAAGTTGAATGAGCAGGGGAAGAGGATGTAGGAATGTTAATAGTTCCGTCTCAACCCGAGGCTGAGATCTCTAAATCGTGGTGTGAGCCCTCTGGGGCAGGGGGACCGTGATGGGTCCGGGAGAGAGTTGTCATGGAAACAGAAAAGCAGCTAACTCTTAAAACAACCTGAGTTCCTGTGTGAGCTCAGATTGCCAATGGGACCGCTCAGGGAACTTTCAACCACTGCATTCCCCTGACCGACCCCCCCCCCCCCCGAGACCCTTACCACCCCGGAAATTATGTAAATACCAAAATCTGGTTAAATTGGGAATTGAGAATCTGTTCCAACAAGGTCCAAAAGAAAACCCTATGGAATTTTTGAATTTTTGGACCAACTTTGAAATGCAATGGAAAAAAAAAAAAAAAAAAAAAGACAGAAAATTTGGACCTGGCTTCAGAAAACAAACAGAGGCAATTGGCTAGCCTCTTTCTAGGGCAATCGGCCCCTGATATCAGAAAGAATTTGTCTTAGGCTGCAGGATAAACTTACAACAGTCAGAAATGACGGGGACCTGGGGCATCTACCCTAGCAGGTCCACTAGTTGAAATAAAGCTAGGAAACGAAGAGAGAGGCTTGAATTTTTTGTTGTTGTTGGTTACAGGAGCTTCTTTCTCTGTGTTAATTAATCTGTAAATGTAATAGGAGCAACATATTCAGTGTTAAATAGTTTAAAAGGACGATTGGGAACTAAGACAACTACAATAATTGGAGCCACAGGGAAGGGGGAGGGACGGCCATTCTTACAACCCCTTGATTTGCGTTTTGGGGGTAAGGAACTAACCCATGAATTCTTGTATGTACCAGAATGCCCGATTCCACTCTTGGGACGGGATCTATTAGCTAAATTAGATGCAACAATAACCTTTGAGGATGGAGAATTAATAATGAAGGTACCTGAGTCCAAAGTAGGACAAATCCTAATGATCAAAGATAAACCCTTTGTTAATATTCCAAGAGAAGTAGAAAATGCAGTTATACCAACAGTATGGGAAACAGATGTACCAGGGAAGTCGAAACTGGCACAACCGGTAAAGGTGGAATTAAAGGAAGGAGCCAAACCTGTTCGAATCAAACAATATCCACTTAAGATAGAAGCTAGGCAGGGGATAGTGAAAATTATTGACAAATTTCTTAAATATCAGATTCTGGAAGAATGTAAATCGGAATACAATACTCCAATTTTTCCAGTAAGGAAGCCGAATGGTGAGTATAGATTGGTACAAGATCTTAGAGCAATAAATGAAATAACAAAGGACATTCACCCAGTAGTGGCTAATCCTTATACATTGTTAACATCTGTGAGAGAGACATATAAATGGTTTACTGTGATAGATTTAAAGGATGCCTTCTTTTGCATACCTCTTGATAAAGATAGTAGAAAATTATTTGCCTTCAAATGGGAAAACATATTGAAGTTTTTGTACCACATATGGTAACAACTGTTTTAGAACAAAAGGGGGGCCACTGGCTATCACCCAGCCGAATGATGAAATATCAGGCAATACTAACTGAACAAGATGACGTAACCTTGAAAACAACTAACCTGTTAAATTCAGCAGTATTTCTAGGAACTGTTCCAGAAGAAGGACCGTTGGAACACAATTGTGTGGAAATAATCGAACATAACCATGCGAGCCGCGAGGATTTGAAGGATGTACCCCTTGAAAGGTATGACTGGAAACTTTTTACTGATGGTAGTAGTTTTGTGGAGAATGGAACACGATATGCAGGGTATGCAGTAACAACCCTGAAGACAGTGATTGAAGCAAAACCTTTACCACCTGAAACATCAGCACAGCGAGTGGAACTGATAGCCCTACCTCGAGCACTGGAACTGAGTAAAGGAAAGATGGTAAATATTTGGACAGATTCAAAGTATGCTTTTGGAGTAGTCCATGTTCATGGAGCATTATGGAAAGAAAGAGGGCTGTTGTCCTCACAAGGAGCCAATATAAGATATCAAGAGGAGGTGTTAAATTTGATAAATGCGGTACAAAAACCAAAGCAAGTGGCTATTATGCACTGTAAAGCTCATCAAGGAGGAACCTCAAAAATATCAGAAGGGAATCGGCTGGCAGATCGAGCAGCTCGACAAATTGCTCGGGAGGTGTGGAATGTAATGGCTTTGGTACCACTCAAGGTAGGCCCCACTTGTCTTAATCTTCCCAAGGAACCAAGATATTCACCAGAGGATGAGAAATTAGCACATCTCCTAAAGGCCCGAAAGAACTCTGATGGACGGTATGTAACCGCTACGGGCCAGGTAGTAATACCCCCCTTGGTGATGCGAGAAATACTTCAGACAAGACATAATGAGTGTCACTGGGGTGCAGAGGCAATGGTAACATTTTAAAACGTAGCATTATCTCTACACATATGTTAACAATGGCAAAATCAGTAATGTCAAAGTGTGAGATTTGTCTGAAAAATAATCCAGTAGCAAGAAAACATGCTGAAATGGGAAGAGTTAGAGTAGGAATAGAACCAGGAGATTACTGGCAAGTTGATTTTGTAGAGTTACCTAGGACTAGGGGATATAGGTATTTGTTAGTAGGGGTTGACACCTTTTTCAGATGGCCAGAAGCCCTTCCCTGTCGCACCAATCAAGCTAAAGAGACAGTAAAATGGTTATATAGTGGAAAACCATTCCGAGGTTTGGGGTACCATTAGGAATATCCTCGGATAGGGGACCCCACTTTGTTGCATCTGTGGTTAAAGACGTAAGTCGGCTATTAGGAATTTCTTGGAATTTACATACTGCATGGAGACCCCAATCTAGTGGACAGGTAGAAAGGATGAACCAAACTCTAAAGGGACAGATCAGTAAAATCTGCCAGGAAGCCAAAATACAATGGCCACAAGCTTTCCCTATAGCTTTACTGAGAATAAGGATAAAGCCAAGGAGTGGAATGTCAGTAAGCCCATATGAGATTACATATGGAAAGCCTTATGAATCCCCAGAACCAAATCCTAATATGCATATAACAGGGAACCAGGATGTTTATAATTATGTATTGTCTCTTGGTAAAACTTTAGCTCAACTTCGAAGTGTTCTGGTGTGGAACCGACCGTTGGCACTGGAAAATCCTGTCCACAACATTCAGCCAGGTGACCGAGTGTACATTAAAAACTGGAATGAAGAACCCCTGAGAGAACGGTGGGCTGGACCTTATCAAGTATTATTGACTACTTTTAAAGGTAGAAGGGGTGGATGCTTGGATTCATTATACTCGGGTGAAAAAGGTTCCCGAATTTTGGTCAGTGCGAGCAATCGGAGATACAAAACTACAGATGAAGCGTGTATAACCATACAATGTTGGGGTTCTTAACAACAGTAAAGATAACAGTAATTGTTTTGTGTAAATACCTTGTAATTGGGTTCCTAGAAATACCAGAAAAATATAAGAAAGAGGAAATATTCAGAGGAGAAAATGTTACTTTGGAATGTGGAATGCACAACGATAAACCAATAACAATTAGCTCTCTACAGGTGGTCTGGGAAAAAATAAGTGACTCCGGACAGAGCCAGGAAATATACGTAGACACAACCAGGGACAATACAGGATTGAAGGCTGGATGGAAGGGGAAGGCGTACGTAAGTATAACCATAGAATTGGGCCAACAACTGAGAGGAGCTACCACCTGAACCCTGTTTAGTGTTACTAAAGTCAACAAAGGAAATTACCGGTGCGTGGTAACACATGAAAATAGCACAGATTACGGGATAAGAGAGATATTGGTATATCCGAAATTGGATAAAGGAATATTGGTAGCCCACTGAAAAGGATCTAGAAGAAGAAGAGAGGGCCAGGCACCATGGACACAAGTGGTACAGATCCCACACAGGCAACCATCAGAGAATTTACTGGTAGGATTGATTAAAGATTTTGCCATAATGAAAGGAACTGATAGAATTACTGCTTGTTTGCCCATTCCAAAAGCAACAGGGGACCCGCTTGAGTGGGGTATAATAACCTCCCCACTGCCCCAAGTAAAAGGAAATGGAACAATTCAATGTAAAGAAGTGAAAGTTTTAGAGAGGATAAATGTTACACAATACTATAGGAAACTGAGCCCCCCAACATCGAGGTCTGAATGTGAAAAGAAGAAGAACTACCATTTCATAACGATAGGCAGATTTAAGAATGTGGGACAGTGTTATTACGACGAACTATGTGTAGTAGAAGGAGTTAGAGAAAAGATTGTTTGGGAATGTCAAGAGAAAAATAAGCCAAAAGGAATGAAAGGGTGGGATAGTGATTGGACAGTAAGTTTACTGCAGAAATTCCAGTATGGAGGGAATACATCATGGTGTATTAAATGGCAGGGAAAGCAGAATGGAACTGATCAGTTTTATACAGTAAGCCGGGTTGATAGTAGTGGTAGACAAGAGTCAACAAAGGTAGCTTGGTGGACTTGTGAGAAGAAATATACTTGCGACAGTAATAATGAAGATGTTGAGCACTTACTTCCGGTATTGATAGCTCTTAGGGCAGGATGTGCTTGCCGAGGAATTAAGTACAATTCGGAAAGAAATAGCCAGGCTAGTCAAGTCGCAGTGGATTGTAGCTATAGTACCATAAAAAGTCCAGGACAATTTGTATGGGCAGCCAGTAATGGAACTTGGACTGCACACCCACCGATAGATGGGGAAGTAAAAGAAATAACTCTAGGACTCCCTCCCCACGCTGCGTCCAATATCGAAAAAGTCTCCTTTTAAGGGAAAGTTGGAAACCCTACAAATTAGTAGGGCAAAAAGAAGTTTAGAAGAAGGGGCAGATGAAGATATATGGCATGAACTCTCGGATGGAGTAAAATTCAATTGGGCATTAGAACCTCTATTTGCAAAGGTAGCTACTTATTGAAATAGGGAAATGATTTATAAACTTACAGGACAAGTGAGTAGGCTTGCGAAAGCCACAAAAGAAGGCTTTAGAGACCTTAATATCCAACTACAAGCTACAACTAAAATGGCTACAGAATCAATTAGCATTAGATACACTGTTATTAAAGGAACATGGAGTATGTGGATTTCTAAAAGATCATATTGATCATTGCTGCATCCACATTCCAAATGTGACTATTGATGTAGAACATGACATAGAACAACTGGCTCGAGTGGAACAAGATGCAGAACAGGAAGAGAAAGATATGACAACAAGCTGGTTGGATAAAATTTTTAGTGGATGGAATATTAGTAATTGGGTTAAGTCCTTACTGGAGACAATAATTATATTGGTGATTGTAGGGGTACTAATTTGGTTAACATTTATAATGCTGAAAAGTCTGATTCTAAGGAAGACAACCTGGAACCGGACAGTGATGCAAACTATTGCTCAGCAAATGGAACCACATCCTCAATATCCTCCACCGGCATCTAACAACTTTGGATTTCAGAGAAAGAATCTGAGGAGCCCAGGAGGTGAAATGGAATGAAAACCAAATAGACAAGATCAGTTTCAGATCAAGTGAACCCAACCAAAAGAGCGAATGTAACATAAAGCAGAAGTGGTGGACTTATGAAATGTTGTGACAATCCTAATCTTTGTAATTTCCTTGATTCTTAATGATGTAATTTTCCGTGGTTATATTATTGGTGAGCACTGAGTGTAAAATATTTTAGTTAGTTAGTGAAAGCATTTGCCCTCCTCGAAAGGAGTGAAATGCTTTCAAAGGGGGGAAATGTTAGTAATAGAAGAAGAAATAATACAATATTGTTTAGTATGCTACATTTGCGATGTACTGTTCCGAGGCTGCGCTTGGAAGATACAAAATATATGTGCAAGGGTAACATGAGAATGCACCAATTCATGATGAGGAGTAAGGAGGATTAAAAGAATGCTCAATTTGCAAGACATCTAGATAACTGGGGCTTCTTGGACTCTGGGAACTGGGTCAAACCAACCTTGCGGTTTGGACTGAGACCAAGGGCTCAGAGAGCATGCGTGAGAAGGAAAGGTTAAAAAGTTCAACTCTGATGAAGACATCTTACTTCATCCCGACGACCACCCGGACGACCACCAGAGAGTGATACGCAAGCGCAGAAGGACTGATAAGATAATTAGCATACGAAGCGAGGCTAGGCGGAGCTAGGAAATGAATATGCATAGATGAGTTGTGAAACCTAATGCATATGTAGTATCTTAGGAGATAAAAGAGAACTAAGAGAACAAATCAGACGAAGTTAGATTTGGGCAGGCATGCCCCTAACTTCCGGCGCCTAATAAAGCACCTTCATATAATCACTTTGTGGATTATGTGTCTTCATGAACGCCAACACCGTGAGTCCAGAGAGTGCACTGGCACCACTGGGGATGCACTGCAATGAGTCCAGAGAGTGCACTGGCACCAATGGCAATGCAGTTCAGTGAGTCCAGAGAGTGCACTGGCACCACTGGGGATGCAGTGCCGTTGGTCCAGAGAGTGCACTAGCACCACTGGGGATGCAGTGCCGTGAGTCCAGAGTGTGCACTGGCACCACTGGGGATGCAGTGCAGTGAGTCCAGAGAGTGCACTGGCACCACTGGGGATGCAGTGCTGTGAGTCCAGAGAGTGCCTTGGCACCACTGGAGATGCAGTGCAGTGAGTCCAGAGAGTGCACTGGCACCACCGGGGATGCAGTGCCGTGAGTCCAGAGAGTACACTGGCACCACTGGGGATGCAGTGCAGTGAGTCCAGAGAGTGCACTGGCACCACTGGGGATACACTGCAGAGAGTCCAGAGAGTGCACTGGCACCACTGGGGAGACAGTGCAGTGAGTCCAGAGAGTGCGCTGGCACCACTGGGGATGCACTGCCGTGAGTCCAGAGAGTGCACTGGCACCTCTGGGGATGCAGTGCAGTGAGTCCAGAGAGTGCCCTGGCACCACTGGGGATGCAGTGCAGTGAGTCCAGAGAGTGCACTTGCACCACTGGGGAGACAGTGCAGTGAGTCCAGAGAGTGCACTGGCACCACTGGGGATGCAGTGCAGTGAGTCCAGAGAGTGCACTGGCACCACTGGGGATGCAGTGCAGTGAGTCCAGAGAGTGCACTGGCACCACTGGGGATGCACTGCAGTGAGTCCAGAGAGGGCACTGGCACTATTGGGGATGCACCCCGGTGATTCCAGAGAGTGCACTGGCACCACTGGGGATGCAGTGCAGTGAGTCCAGAGAGGTCACTGGCACCACTGGGGATGCAGTGCAGTGAGTCCAGAGAGTGCCCTGGCACCACTGGGGATGCAGTGCAGTGAGTACAGAGAGTGCACTGGCACCACTGGGGATGCAGTGCAGTGAGTCCAGAGAGTGCACTGGCACCACTGGGGATGCAGTGCAGTGAGTCCAGAGAGTGCAGTGGCACCACTGGGGATGCAGTGCAGTGAGTTCAGAGAGTGCACTGGCACCACTGGGGATGCAGTGCCGTGAGTCCAGAGAGTGCACTGGCACCACTGGGGATGCAGTGCAGTGAGTCCAGAGAGTGCACTGGCACCACTGGGGATGCAGTGCAGTGAGTCCAGAGTGTGACCTGGCAGCACTGGGGATGCAGTGCAGTGAGTCCAGAGAGTGCACTGGCACCACTGGGGATGAAGTGCAGTGAGTCCAGAGAGTGCACTGGCACCACTGGGGTTGCAGTGCCGTGAGTCCAGAGAGTGCACTGGCACCACTGGGGATGCAGTGCAGTGAGTCCAGAGAGTGCAATGGCACCACTGGGGATGCAGTGCAGTGAGTCCAGAGAGTTCACTGGCACCAATGGGGATGCAGTGCTGTGAGTCCAGAGAGTGCACTGGCACCACCGGGAATTCAGTACAGTGAGTCCAAAGAGTGCACTGGCAGCACTGGGGATGCACTGCAGTGAGTCCACAGAGTGCCCTGGCGCCACTGGGGATGCACTGCAGTGAGTCCAGAGAGTGCACTGGCACCACTGGGGATTCAGTGCAGTGAGTCCAGAGAGTGCACTGGCACCACTGGGGATGCACCCCGGTGAGTCCAGAGAGTGCACTGGCAAAACTGGGGATGCACTACAGTGAGTCCAGAGAGTGCACTGGCACCACTGGGGATGCAGTGCAGTGATTCTAGAGAGTACCCTGGCACCACTGGGGATGCAGTGCAGTGAGTCCAGAGAGTGCCCTGGCGCCACTGGGGATGCAGTGCAGTGAGTCCAGAGAGTGCACTGGCACCACTGGGGATGCAGTGCAGTGAGTCCAGAGAGTGCACTGGCACCACTGGGGATGCACTGCAGTGAGTCCAGAGAGTGCACTGGCACCACTGGTGATGCAGTGCGGTGAGTCCAGAGAGTGCACTGGCACCACTGGGGATGCACTGCAGTGAGTCCAGAGAGTGCACTTGCAACACTGGAGATGCAGTGCAGTGAGTCCAGAGAGTGCACTGGCTCTACCGGGGATGCAGTGCAGTGAGTCCAGAGAGTGCACTGGCACCACTGGGGATACACTGCAGTGAGTCCAGAGAGTGCACTGGCACCACTGGGGATGCAGTGCAGTGAGTCCAGAGAGTGCCCTGGCACCACTGGGGATGCAGTGCAGTGAGTCCAGAGAGTGCCCTGGCACCAGTGGGGATGCAGTGCAGTGAGTCCAGAGAGTTCACTGGCACCACCGGGGATGCAGTGCAGTGAGTCCAGAGAGTGCACTGGCACCACTGGGGATGCAGTGCAGTGAGTCCAGAGAGTATCCTGGCACCAGTGGGGATGCAGTGCAGTGAGTCCAGAGAGTTCACTGGCACCAATGGGGATGCAGTGCCGTCAGTCCAGAGAGTGCACTAGCACCACTGGGGATGCAGTGCCGTGAGTCCACAGTGTGCACTGGCACCACAGGGGATGCAGTGCAGTGAGTCCAGAGAGTGCACTGGCACCACTGGGGATGCAGTGCTGTGAGTCCAGAGAGTGCACTGGCACCACTGGGGATGCAGTGCAGTGAGTCCAGAGAGTGCGCTGGCACCACGAGTGATGCACTACAGTGAGTCCAGAGAGTGCACTGGCACCACTGGGGATGCAGTGCAGTGAGTCCAGAGAGTGCACTGGCACCACTGGGGATGCAGTGCCGTGAGTCCAGAGAGTGCACTGGCACCACTGGGGATGCAGTGCAGTGAGTCCAGAGAGTGCACTGGCACCGCTGGGGATGCAGTGCCGTGAGTCCAGAGAGTGCACTGGCACCACTGGGGATGCAGTGCAGTGAGTCCAGAGAGTGCACTGGCACCACTGGGGATGCAGTGCAGTGAGTCCAGAGTGTGACCTGGCACCACTGGGGATGCAGTGCAGTGAGTCCAGAGAGTGCACTGGCACCACTGGGGATGAAGTGCAGTGAGTCCAGAGAGTGCACTGGCACCACTGGGGATGCACTACAGTGAGTCCAGAGAGTGCACTGGCACCACTGGGGATGCAGTGCTAGTGAGTCCAGAGAGTGCACTGTCACCACTGGGGATGCAGTGCAGTGAGTCCAGAGAGTGCACTGGCACCACTGGGGATGCAGTGCAGTGAGTCCAGAGAGTGCACTGGCACCACTGGGGATACACTGCAGAGAGTCCAGAGAGTGCACTGGCCCCACTGGGGATGCAATGGAGTGAGTCCAGAGAGTGCACTGGCACCACTGGGGATGCACTGCAGTGAGTCAAGAGAGCGCACTGGCACCACTGGGGATGCAGTGCAGTGAGTCCAGAGAGTGCACTGGCACCACTGGGGATACACTGCAGTGAGTCCAGAGAGTGCACTGGCACCACTGGTGATGCAATGGAGTGAGTCCAGAGAGTGCACTGGCACCACTGGGGATGCACTGCAGTGACTCAAGAGAGCGCACTGGCACCACTGGGGATGCAGTGCAGTGAGTCCAGAGAGTGCACTGGCACCACTGGGGATGCAGTGCAGTGAGTCCAGAGAGTGCACGGGCACCCCTGGGGATGCAGTGCAGTGAGTCCAGAGAGTGCACGGGCACCACTGGGGATGCAGTGCAGTGAGTCCAGAGAGTGCACTGGCACCACTGGTTGTGCAGTGCAGTGAGTCCAGAGAGTGCACTGGCACCACTGGGGATGCAGTGCAGTGAGTACAGATAGCACACTGGCACCACTGGGGATGCAGTTCAGTGAGTCCAGAGAGTGCACGGGCACCCCGGGGATGCAGTGCAGTGAGTCCAGAGAGTGCACGGGCACCACTGGGGATGCAGTGCAGTGAGTCCAGAGAGTGCACTGGCACCACTGGTTGTGCAGTGCAGTGAGTCCAGAGAGTGCACTGGCACCACCTGGGATGCAGTGCAGTGAGTACAGATAGTGCACTGGCACCACTGGGGATGCAGTGCAGTGAGTCCAGAGAGTGCACTGGCACCACTGGGGATGCAGTGCAGTGAGTCCAGAGAGTGCACTGGCACCACTAGGGATGCAGTGCAGTGAGTCCAGAGAGTGCACTGGCACCGCTGGAGATGCAGTGCAGTGAGTCCAGATAGTGCACTGGCACCACTGGGGATGCACTGCAGTGAGTCCAGAGAGTGCACTGGCACCTCTGGGGATGCAGTGCAGTGAGTCCAGAGAGTGCACTGGCACCACGGGGGATGCAGTGCAGTGAGTCCAGAGAGTGCACTGGCACCAGTGGGGATGCACTGCAGTGAGTCCAGAGAGTGCACAGGCACCACTGGGGATGCACTGCAGTGAGTCCAGAGAGTGCACTGGCACCACTGGTTGTGCAGTGCAGTGAGTCCAGAGAGTGCACTGGCACCACTGGGGATGCAGTGCAGTGAGTCCAGAGAGTGCACTGGCACCACCTGGGATGTAGTGCAGTGAGTCCAGAGAGTGCACTGGCACCACTGGGGATGCAGTGCAGTGAGTCCAGAGAGTGCACTGGCACCACTGGGGATGCAGTGCAGTGAGTCCAGAGAGTGCACTGGCACCGCTGGAGATGCAGTGCAGTGAGTCCAGATAGTGCACTGGCACCACCTGGGTTGCAGTGCAGTGAGTCCAGAGAGTGCACTGGCACCTCTGGGGATGCAGTGCGGTGAGTCCAGAGAGTGCACTGGCACCTCTGGGGATGAAGTGCAGTGAGTCCAGAGAGTGCACTGGCACCACTGGGGATGCAGTGCAGTGAGTCCAGAGAGTGCAGTTGCACCACTGGGGATACAACGCAGTGAGTCCAGAGAGTGCACTGGCACCACTGGGGATGCAGCGCAGTGAGTCCAGAGAGTGCACTGGCACCACTGGGGATGCACTCCAGTGAGTCCAGAGAGTGCACTGGCACCACTGGGGATGCACTGCCGTGAGTCCAGAGAGTGCACTGGCACCACTGGGGATGCACCCCGGTGATTCCAGAGAGTGCACTGGCACCTCTGGGGATGCAGTGCAGTGAGTCCAGAGAGTGCACTGAGAGCACTGGGGATGCAGTGCAGTGAGTCCAGAGAGTGCACTTGCACCACTGGGGAGACAGTGCCGTGAGTCCAGAGAGTGCACTGGCACCACTGGGGATGCAGTGCAGTGAGTCCAGAGAGTGCACTGGCACCACTGGGGATGCAGTGCCGTGAGTCCAGAGAGTGCACTGGCACCACTGGGGATGCACTGCAGTGAGTCCAGAGAGGGCACTGGCACTATTGGGGATGCACCCCGGTGAGTCCAGAGAGTGCACTGGCACCACTGGGGATGCAGTGCAGTGAGTCCAGAGAGTGCACTGGCACCACTGGGGATGCAGTGCAGTGAGTCCAGAGAGTGCCGTGGCACCACTGGGGATGCAGTGCAGTGAGTCCAGAGAGTGCACTGGCACAACTAGGGATGCAGTGCAGTGAGTCCAGAGAGTGCACTGGCACCACTGGGGATGCAGTGCAGTGAGTCCAGAGAGTGCACTGACACCACTGGGGATGCAGTGCCGTGAGTCCAGAGAGTGCACTGGCACCACTGGGGATGCACTGCAATGAGTCCAGAGAGTGCACTGGCACCAATGGCAATGCAGTGCAGTGAGTCCAGAGAGTGCCTTGGCACCACTGGGGATGCAGTGCAGTGAGTCCAGAGAGTGCCCTGGCACCACTGGGGATGCAGTGCCGTGAGTCCAGAGTGTGCACTGGCACCACTGGGGATGCACTGCAGTGAGTCCAGAGAGTGCACTGTCACCACTGGGGATGCACTGCAGTGAGACCAGAGATTGCACTGGTACGATTGGGGATGCACTGCAATGAGTCCAGAGAGTGTACTGCCACCACTGGGGATGCAGTGCAGTGAGTCCAGAGAGTGCACTGAGAGCACTGGGGATGCAGTGCAGTGAGTCCAGAGAGTGCACTTGCACCACTGGGGAGACAGTGCCGTGAGTCCAGAGAGTGCACTGGCACCACTGGGGATGCAGTGCAGTGAGTCCAGAGAGTGCACTGGCACCACTGGGGATGCAGTGCCGTGAGTCCAGAGAGTGCACTGGCACCACTGGGGATGCACTGCAGTGAGTCCAGAGAGGGCACTGGCACTATTGGGGATGCACCCCGGTGAGTCCAGAGAGTGCACTGGCACCACTGGGGATGCAGTGCAGTGAGTCCAGAGAGTGCACTGGCACCACTGGGGATGCAGTGCAGTGAGTCCAGAGAGTGCCGTGGCACCACTGGGGATGCAGTGCAGTGAGTCCAGAGAGTGCACTGGCACAACTAGGGATGCAGTGCAGTGAGTCCAGAGAGTGCACTGGCACCACTGGGGATGCAGTGCAGTGAGTCCAGAGAGTGCACTGGCACCACTGGTTGTGCAGTGCAGTGAGTCCAGAGAGTGCACTGGCACCACTGGGGATGCAGTGCAGTGAGTCCAGAGAGTGCACTGGCACCACCTGGGATGTAGTGCAGTGAGTCCAGAGAGTGCACTGGCACCACTGGGGATGCAGTGCAGTGAGTCCAGAGAGTGCACTGGCACCACTGGGGATGCAGTGCAGTGAGTCCAGAGAGTGCACTGGCACCGCTGGAGATGCAGTGCAGTGAGTCCAGATAGTGCACTGGCACCACCTGGGTTGCAGTGCAGTGAGTCCAGAGAGTGCACTGGCACCTCTGGGGATGCAGTGCGGTGAGTCCAGAGAGTGCACTGGCACCTCTGGGGATGAAGTGCAGTGAGTCCAGAGAGTGCACTGGCACCACTGGGGATGCAGTGCAGTGAGTCCAGAGAGTGCAGTTGCACCACTGGGGATACAACGCAGTGAGTCCAGAGAGTGCACTGGCACCACTGGGGATGCAGCGCAGTGAGTCCAGAGAGTGCACTGGCACCACTGGGGATGCACTCCAGTGAGTCCAGAGAGTGCACTGGCACCACTGGGGATGCACTGCCGTGAGTCCAGAGAGTGCACTGGCACCACTGGGGATGCACCCCGGTGATTCCAGAGAGTGCACTGGCACCTCTGGGGATGCAGTGCAGTGAGTCCAGAGAGTGCACTGAGAGCACTGGGGATGCAGTGCAGTGAGTCCAGAGAGTGCACTTGCACCACTGGGGAGACAGTGCCGTGAGTCCAGAGAGTGCACTGGCACCACTGGGGATGCAGTGCAGTGAGTCCAGAGAGTGCACTGGCACCACTGGGGATGCAGTGCCGTGAGTCCAGAGAGTGCACTGGCACCACTGGGGATGCACTGCAGTGAGTCCAGAGAGGGCACTGGCACTATTGGGGATGCACCCCGGTGAGTCCAGAGAGTGCACTGGCACCACTGGGGATGCAGTGCAGTGAGTCCAGAGAGTGCACTGGCACCACTGGGGATGCAGTGCAGTGAGTCCAGAGAGTGCCGTGGCACCACTGGGGATGCAGTGCAGTGAGTCCAGAGAGTGCACTGGCACAACTAGGGATGCAGTGCAGTGAGTCCAGAGAGTGCACTGGCACCACTGGGGATGCAGTGCAGTGAGTCCAGAGAGTGCACTGACACCACTGGGGATGCAGTGCCGTGAGTCCAGAGAGTGCACTGGCACCACTGGGGATGCACTGCAATGAGTCCAGAGAGTGCACTGGCACCAATGGCAATGCAGTGCAGTGAGTCCAGAGAGTGCCTTGGCACCACTGGGGATGCAGTGCAGTGAGTCCAGAGAGTGCCCTGGCACCACTGGGGATGCAGTGCCGTGAGTCCAGAGTGTGCACTGGCACCACTGGGGATGCACTGCAGTGAGTCCAGAGAGTGCACTGTCACCACTGGGGATGCACTGCAGTGAGACCAGAGATTGCACTGGTACGATTGGGGATGCACTGCAATGAGTCCAGAGAGTGTACTGGCACCACTGGGGATGCAGTGCAGTGAGTCCAGAGAGTGCACTGGCACCACTGGGGATGCAGTGCAGTGACTCAAGAGAGTGCACTGGCACCACTAGGGATGCAGTGCAGTGAGCTCAGAGAGTGCACTGGCACCACTGGGGATGCAGTGCAGTGAGTCCAGAGAGTGCACTGGCACCACTGGGGATGCAGTGCAGTGAGTCCAGAGAGTGCACTGGCACCACTGGGGATGCAGTGAAATGAGTCCAGAGAGTGCACTGGCACCACTGGGGATGCACTGCAGTGAGTCCAGAGAGTGCACTGGCACCACTGGGGATGCAGTGCGGTGAGTCCAGAGAGTGCCCTGGCACCACTGGGGATGCACTGCAGTGAGTCCAGAGAGGGCACTGGCACTATTGGGGATGCACCCCGGTGAGTCCAGAGAGTGCACTGGCACCACTGGGGATGCAGTGCACTGAGTCCAGAGAGGTCACTGGCACCACTGGGGATGCAGTGCAGTGAGTCCAGAGAGTGCCCTGGCACCACTGGGGATGCAGTGCAGTGAGTCCAGAGAGTGCACTGGCACCACTGGGGATGCAGTGCAGTGAGTCCAGAGAGTGCCGTGGCACCACTGGGGATGCAGTGCAGTGAGTCCAGAGAGTGCACTGGCACAACTAGGGATGCAGTGCAGTGAGTCCAGAGAGTGCACTGGCACCACTGGGGATGCAGTGCAGTGAGTCCAGAGAGTGCACTGACACCACTGGGGATGCAGTGCCGTGAGTCCAGAGAGTGCACTGGCACCACTGGGGATGCACTGCAATGAGTCCAGAGAGTGCACTGGCACCAATGGCAATGCAGTGCAGTGAGTCCAGAGAGTGCCTTGGCACCACTGGGGATGCAGTGCAGTGAGTCCAGAGAGTGCCCTGGCACCACTGGGGATGCAGTGCCGTGAGTCCAGAGTGTGCACTGGCACCACTGGCAATGCAGTGCAGTGAGTCCAGAGAGTGCACTGGCACCAGTGGGGATGCAGTGCTGTGAGTCCAGAGAGTGCCTTGGCACCACTGGGGATGCAGTGCAGTGAGTCCAGAGAGTGCACTGGCACTACCGGGGATGCAGTGCCGTGAGTCCAGAGAGTGCACTGGCACCACTGGGGATGCACTGCAGTGAGTCCAGAGAGTGCACTGTCACCACTGGGGATGCACTGCAGTGAGACCAGAGATTGCACTGGTACGATTGGGGATGCACTGCAATGAGTCCAGAGAGTGTACTGGCACCACTGGGGATGCAGTGCAGTGAGTCCAGAGAGTGCACTGGCACCACTGGGGATGCAGTGCAGTGAGTCCAGAGAGTGCACTGGCACCACTAGGGATGCAGTGCAGTGAGCTCAGAGAGTGCACTGGCACCACTGGGGATGCAGTGCAGTGAGTCCAGAGAGTGCACTGGCACCACTGGGGATGCAGTGCAGTGAGTCCAGAGAGTGCACTGGCACCACTGGGGATGCAGTGAAATGAGTCCAGAGAGTGCACTGGCACCACTGGGGATGCACTGTAGTGAGTCCAGAGAGTGCACTGGCACCACTGGGGATGCAGTGCGGTGAGTCCAGAGAGTGCACTGGCACCACTGGGGATGCACTGCAGTGAGTCCAGAGAGGGCACTGGCACTATTGGGGATGCACCCCGGCGAGTCCAGAGAGTGCCCTGGCACCACTGGGGATGCAGTGCAGTGAGTCCAGAGAGTGCACTGGCACCACTGGGGATGCAGTGCAGTGAGTCCAGAGAGTGCACTGGCACCACTGAGGATGCACTGCAATGAGTCCAGAGAGTGCACTGGCTCCAATGGCAATGCAGTGCAGTGAGTCCAGAGAGTGCCTTGGCACCACTGGGGATGAAGTGCCGTGAGTCCAGAGAGTACCCTGGCACCACTGGGGAAGCAGTGCAGTGAGTCCAGAGTGTGCACTGGCACCACTGGGGATGCAGTGCAGTGAGTCCAGAAAGTGCACTGGCACCAGTGGGGATGCAGTGCTGTGAGTCCAGAGAGTGCACTGGCACCACTGGGGGTGCAGTGCAGTGAGTCCAGAGAGTGCACTGGCACTACTGGGGATGCAGTGCAGTGAGTCCAGAGAGTGCACTCGAACTACCGGGGATGCAGTGCCGTGAGTCCAGAGAGTGCACTGGCACCACTGGGGATGCACTGCAGTGAGTCCAGAGAGTGCACTGGCACCACTGGGGATGCACTGCAGTGAGACCAGAGATTGCACTGGTACGATTGGGGATGCACTGCAGTGAGTCCAGAGAGTGCACTGGCACCACTGGGGATGCACTGCAGTGAGTCCAGAGAGTGCACTGGCACCACTGGGGATGCAGTGCAGTGACTCAAGAGAGTGCACTGGCACCACTAGGGATGCAGTGCAGTGAGCTCAGAGAGTGCACTGGCACCACTGGGGATGCAGTGCAGTGAGTCCAGAGAGTGCAGTGGCACCACTGGGGATGCACTGCAGTGAGTCCAGAGAGTGCACTGGCACCACTGGGGATGCAGTGAAATGAGTCCAGAGAGTGCACTGGCACCACTGGGGATGCACTGCAGTGAGTCCAGAGAGTGCACTGGCACCACTGGGGATGCAGTGCGGTGAGTCCAGAGAGTGCACTGGCAGCACTGGGGATGCACTGCAGTGAGTCCAGAGAGGGCACTGGCACTATTGGGGATGCACCCCGGTGAGTCCAGAGAGTGCCCTGGCACCACTGGGGATGCAGTGCAGTGAGTCCAGAGAGTGCACTGGCACCACTGGGGATGCAGTGCAGTGAGTCCAGAGAGTGCACTGGCACCACTGGGGATGCAGTGCCGTGAGTCCAGAGAGTGCACTGGCACCACTGAGGATGCACTGCAATGAGTCCAGAGAGTGCACTGGCACCAATGGCAATGCAGTGCAGTGAGTCCAGAGAGTGCCTTGGCACCACTGGGGATGAAGTGCCGTGAGTCCAGAGAGTACCCTGGCACCACTGGGGATGCAGTGCAGTGAGTCCAGAGTGTGCACTGGCACCACTGGGGATGCAGTGCAGTGAGTCCAGAAAGTGCACTGGCACCAGTGGGGATGCAGTGCTGTGAGTCCAGAGAGTGCACTGGCACCACTGGGGATGCAGTGCAGTGACTCAAGAGAGTGCACTGGCACCACTAGGGATGCAGTGCAGTGAGTCCAGAGAGTTCACTGGCACCACTGGGGATGCAGTGCAGTGAGTGCAGAGAGTGCACTGGCCCTACTGGGGATGTAGTGCAGTGAGTCTACAGAGGGCACTGGCACCACTGGGGATGCACTGCAGTGAGTCCAGAGAGTGCCCCGGCACCACTGGGGATGCAGTGCAGTGAGTCCAGAGAGTGCAGTGGCACCACTGGGGATGCAGTGCAGTGAGTCCAGAGAGTGCACTGGCACCATTGGGGACGCAGTGCAGTGAGGACAGAGAGTGCACTGGCACCACTGGGGATGCAGTGCAGTGAGTCCAGAGAGTGCACTGGCACCACTGGGGATGCACTGCAGTGAGCTCAGAGAGTGCACTGGCACCACTGGGGATGCAGTGCAGTGACTCCAGAGAGTGCACTGGCACCACTGGGGATGCAGTGAAATGAGTCCAGAGAGTGCACTGGCACCACTGGGGATGCACTGCAGTGAGTCCAGAGAGTGCACTGGCACCACTGGGGATGCAGTGCGGTGAGTCCAGAGAGTGCACTGGCACCACTGGGGATGCACTGCAGTGAGTCCAGAGAGGGCACTGGCACTATTGGGGTTGCACCCCGGTGAGTCCAGAGAGTGCACTGGAACCACTGGGAATGCACTGCACTGAGTCCAGAGAGGTCACTGGCACCACTGGGGATGCAGTGCAGTGAGTCCAGAGAGTGCCCTGGCACCACTGGGGATGCAGTGCAGTGAGTCCAGAGAGTGCACTGGCACCACTGGGGATGCAGTTCAGTGAGTTCAGAGAGTGCACTGGCACCACTGGGGATGCAGTGCAGTGAGTCCAGAGAGTGCACTGGCACCACTGGGGATGCACTCCAGTGAGTCCAGAGAGTGCACTGGCACCACTGGGGACGCACTGCAATGAGTCCAGAGAGTGCACTGGCACCAATGGCAATGCAGTGCAGTGAGTCCAGAGAGTGCCTTGGCACCACTGGGGATGCAGTGCAGTGAGTCCAGAGAGTACCCTGGCACCACTGGGGATGCAGTGCAGTGAGTCCAGAGAGTGCACTGGCACCACTGGGGATGCAGTGCAGTGAGTCCAGAGAGTGCACTGGCACCAGTGGGGATGCAGTACTGTGAGTCCAGAGAGTGCACTGGCACCACTGGGGGTGCAGAGCAGTGAGTCCAGAGAGTGCACTGGCACCAGTGGGGATGCACTACAGTGAGTCCAGAGACTGCACTGGCACCACTGGGGATGCAGTACCGTGAGTCCAGAGAGCGCACTGGCACCACTAGTGATGCAGTGCAGTGAGTCCAGAGAGCGCACTTGCAACACTGGAGATGCAGTGCAGTGACTCCAGAGAGTGCACTGGCACCACTGGGGATGCAGTGCAGTGAGTCCAGAGAGGGCACTGGCACCACTGGGGATGCAGTGCAGTGAGTCCAGAGAGTGCACTGGCACCACTGGGGATGCACTGCAGTGAGTCCAGAGTGTGCACTGGCACCACCGGGGATGCACTGCAATGAGTCCAGAGAGTGCACTGGCACAACTGGGGATGCAGTGCCGTGAGTCCAGAGAGAGCACTGGCACCACTGGGGATGCAGTGCAGTGAGTCCAGAGAGTGCACTGGCACCACTGGGGATGCACTGCAGTGAGTCCAGAGAGTGCACTGGCACCACTGGGGATGCACTGCAGTGAGTCCAGAGAGTGCACTGGCACCACTGGGGATGCAGCGCAGTGAGTCCAGAGAGTGCACTGTCACCACCGGGGATGCACTGCAATGAGTCCAGAGAGTGCACTGGCACCACTGCGGATGCAGTGCCGTGAGTCCAGAGAGTGCACTGGCACCACTGGGGATGCAGTGCAGTGAGTCCAGAGAGTGCACTGGCACCTCTGGGGATGCAGTGCAGTGAGTCCAGAGAGTGCACTGGCACCAGTGGGGATGAAGTGCAGTGAGTCCAGAGAGTGCACTGGCACCACTGGGGATGCAGTGCAGTGAGTCCAGAGAGTGCACTGGCACCACTGGGGATGCAGTGCAGTGATTCCAGAGAGTACCCTGGCACCACTGGGGATGCAGTGCAGTGAGTCCAGAGAGTGCACTGGCACCACTGGGGATGCAGTGCCGTGAGTCCAGAGAGTGCACTAGCACCACAGGGGATGCAGTGCCGTGAGTCCAGAGTGTGCACTGCCACCACTGGGGATGCAGTGCAGTGAGTCCAGAGAGTACCCTGTCACCAGTGGGGATGCAGTGCAGTGAGTCCAGAGAGTTCACTGGCACCACTGGGGATGCAGTGCTGTGAGTCCAGAGAGTGCACTGGCACTACCGGGAATTCAGTGCAGTGAGTCCAAAGAGTACACTGGCAGCACTGGGGATGCAGTGCAGTGAGTCCAGAGAGTGCACTGGCAACACTGGGGATGCACTGCAGTGAGTCCAGAGAGTGCCCTGGCACCACTGGGGATGCAGTGCAGTGAGTCCAGAGAGTGCCCTGGCACCACTGGGGATGCAGTGCAGTGAGTCCAGAGAGTGCCCTGGCACCACTGGGGATGCAGTGCAGTGAGTCCAGAGAGTACCCTGGCACCAGTGGGGATGCAGTGCAGTGAGTCCAGACAGTTCAATGGCACCACTGGGGATGCAGTGCAGTGAGTCCAGAGAGTGCCCTGGCACCACTGGGGATGCAGTGCAGTGAGTCCAGAGAGTATCCTGGCACCAGTGGGGATGCAGTGCAGTGAGTGCAGAGAGTGCACTGGCACCACTGGGGATGCACTCCAGTGAGTCCAGAGAGTGCACTGGCACCACTGGGGATGCACTGCAATGAGTCCAGAGAGTGCACTGGCACCAATGGCAATGCAGTGCAGTGAGTCCAGAGAGTGCCTTGGCACCACTGGGGATGCAGTGCCGTGAGTCCAGAGAGTACCCTGGCACCACTGGGGATGCAGTGCAGTGAGTCCAGAGAGTGCACTGGCACCACTGGAGATGCACTGCAGTGAGTCCAGAGAGTGCACTGGCACCAGTGGGAATGCAGTGCAGTGAGTCCAGAGAGTGCACTGGCACCACTGGGAATGCAGAACCGTGAGTCCAGAGAGTGCACTGGCACCACTGGGGATGCAGTGCAGTGAGTCCAGAGAGTGCACTGGCACCACTGGGGATGCAGTGCAGTGAGTCCAGAGTGTGACCTGGCACCACTGGGGATGCAGTGCAGTGAGTCCAGAGAGTGCACTGGCACCACTGGGGATGAAGTGCAGTGAGTCCAGAGAGTTCACTGGCACCACTGGGGATGCAGTGCTGTGAGTCCAGAGAGTGCACTGGCACCACCGGGAATTCAGTACAATGAGTCCAAAGAGTGCACTGGCAGCACTGGGGATGCACTGCAGTGAGTCCAGAGAGTGCCCTGGCGCCACTGGGGATGCAGTGCAGTGAGTCCAGAGAGTGCACTGGCACCACTGGGGATGCAGTTCAGTGAGTTCAGAGAGTGCACTGGCACCACTGGGGATGCAGTGCAGTGAGTGCAGAGAGTGCACTGGCACCACTGGGGATGCACTCCAGTGAGTCCAGAGAGTGCACTGGCACCACTGGGGATGCACTGCAATGAGTCCAGAGAGTGCACTGGCACCAATGGCAATGCAGTGCAGTGAGTCCAGAGAGTGCCTTGGCACCACTGGGGATGCAGTGCCGTGAGTCCAGAGAGTACCCTGGCACCACTGGGGATGCAGTGCAGTGAGTCCAGAGAGTGCACTGGCACCACTGGAGATGCACTGCAGTGAGTCCAGAGAGTGCACTGGCACCAGTGGGGATGCAGTGCAGTGAGTCCAGAGAGTGCACTGGCAGCACGAGTGATGCACTACAGTGAGTCCAGAGAGTGCACTGGCACCACTGGGGATGCACTGCAGTGAGTCCAGAGAGTGCACTGTCACCACTGGGGATGCAGTGCAGTGAGTCCAGAGAGTGCACTGGCACCACTGGGAATGCAGTGCCGTGAGTCCAGAGAGTGCACTGGCACCACTGGGGATGCAGTGCAGTGAGTCCAGAGAGTGCACTGGCACCACTGGGGATGCAGTGCAGTGAGTCCAGAGTGTGACCTGGCACCACTGGGGATGCAGTGCAGTGAGTCCAGAGAGTGCACTGGCACCACTGGGGATGAAGTGCAGTGAGTCCAGAGAGTTCACTGGCACCACTGGGGATGCAGTGCTGTGAGTCCAGAGAGTGCACTGGCACCACCGGGAATTCAGTACAATGAGTCCAAAGAGTGCACTGGCAGCACTGGGGATGCAGTGCAGTGAGTCCAGAGAGTGCCCTGGCGCCACTGGGGATGCAGTGCAGTGAGTCCAGAGAGTGCACTGGCACCACTGGGGATGCAGTTCAGTGAGTTCAGAGAGTGCACTGGCACCACTGGGGATGCAGTGCAGTGAGTCCAGAGAGTGCACTGGCACCACTGGGGATGCACTCCAGTGAGTCCAGAGAGTGCACTGGCACCACTGGGGATGCACTGCAATGAGTCCAGAGAGTGCACTGGCACCAATGGCAATGCAGTGCAGTGAGTCCAGAGAGTGCCTTGGCACCACTGGGGATGCAGTGCCGTGAGTCCAGAGAGTACCCTGGCACCACTGGGGATGCAGTGCAGTGAGTCCAGAGAGTGCACTGGCACCACTGGAGATGCACTGCAGTGAGTCCAGAGAGTGCACTGGCACCACTGGGGATGCAGTGCAGTGAGTCCAGAGAGTGCACTGGCACCACTGGGGATGCAGTGCAGTGAGTGCAGAGAGTGCACTGGCACCACTGGGGATGCACTCCAGTGAGTCCAGAGAGTGCACTGGCACCACTGGGGATGCACTGCAATGAGTCCAGAGAGTGCACTGGCACCAATGGCAATGCAGTGCAGTGAGTCCAGAGAGTGCCTTGGCACCACTGGGGATGCAGTGCCGTGAGTCCAGAGAGTACCCTGGCACCACTGGGGATGCAGTGCAGTGAGTCCAGAGAGTGCACTGGCACCACTGGAGATGCACTGCAGTGAGTCCAGAGAGTGCACTGGCACCAGTGGGGATGCAGTGCAGTGAGTCCAGAGAGTGCACTGGCACCACGAGTGATGCACTACAGTGAGTCCAGAGAGTGCACTGGCACCACTGGGGATGCAGTGCAGTGAGTCCAGAGAGTGCACTGTCACCACTGGGGATGCAGTGCAGTGAGTCCAGAGAGTGCACTGGCACCACTGGGAATGCAGTGCCGTGAGTCCAGAGAGTGCACTGGCACCACTGGGGATGCAGTGCAGTGAGTCCAGAGAGTGCACTGGCACCACTGGGGATGCACTGCAGTGAGTCCAGAGTGTGACCTGGCACCACTGGGGATGCAGTGCAGTGAGTCCAGAGAGTGCACTGGCACCACTGGGGATGAAGTGCAGTGAGTCCAGAGAGTTCACTGGCACCACTGGGGATGCAGTGCTGTGAGTCCAGAGAGTGCACTGGCACCACCGGGAATTCAGTACAATGAGTCCAAAGAGTGCACTGGCAGCACTGGGGATGCAGTGCAGTGAGTCCAGAGAGTGCCCTGGCGCCACTGGGGATGCAGTGCAGTGAGTCCAGAGAGTGCACTGGCACCACTGGGGATGCAGTTCAGTGAGTTCAGAGAGTGCACTGGCACCACTGGGGATGCAGTGCAGTGAGTCCAGAGAGTGCACTGGCACCACTGGGGATGCACTCCAGTGAGTCCAGAGAGTGCACTGGCACCACTGGGGATGCACTGCAATGAGTCCAGAGAGTGCACTGGCACCAATGGCAATGCAGTGCAGTGAGTCCAGAGAGTGCCTTGGCACCACTGGGGATGCAGTGCCGTGAGTCCAGAGAGTACCCTGGCACCACTGGGGATGCAGTGCAGTGAGTCCAGAGAGTGCACTGGCACCACTGGAGATGCACTGCAGTGAGTCCAGAGAGTGCACTGGCACCACTGGGGATGCAGTGCAGTGAGTCCAGAGAGTGCACTGGCACCACTGGGGATGCACCCCGGTGAGTCCAGAGAGTGCACTGGCACCACTGGGGATGCAGTGCAGTGAGTCCAGAGAGTACCCTGGCACCAGTGGGGATGAAGTGCAGTGAGTCCAGAGAGTTCACTGGCACCACTGGGGATGCAGTGCAGTGAGTCCAGAGAGTGCCCTGGCACCACTGGGGATGCAGTGCAGTGAGTCCAGAGAGTATCCTGGCACCAGTGGGGATGCAGTGCAGTGAGTGCAGAGAGTGCACTGGCACCACTGGGGATGCAGTGCAGTGAGTCCAGAGAGTGCACTGGCACCACTGGGGATGCAGTGCAGTGAGTCCAGAGAGTGCACTGGCACCACGAGTGATGCACTACAGTGAGTCCAGAGAGTGCACTGGCACCACTGGGGATGCAGTGCAGTGAGTCCAGAGAGTGCACTGGCACCACTGGGGATGCAGTGCAGTGAGTCCAGAGAGTGCACTGGCACCACTGGGAATGCAGTGCCGTGAGTCCAGATAGTGCACTGGCACCACTGGGGATGCAGTGCAGTGAGTCCAGAGAGTGCACTGGCACCACTGGGGATGCAGTGCAGTGAGTCCAGAGTGTGACCTGGCACCACTGGGGATGCAGTGCAATGAGTCCAGAGAGTGCACTGGCACCACTGGGGATGAAGTGCAGTGAGTCCAGAGAGTTCACTGGCACCACTGGGGATGCAGTGCTGTGAGTCCAGAGAGTGCACTGGCACCACCGGGAATTCAGTACAATGAGTCCAAAGATTGCACTGGCACCACTGGGGATGCACTGCAGTGAGTCCAGAGAGTGCACTGGCACCACTGGGGATGCAGTGCAGTGAGTCCAGAGAGTGCCCTGGCGCCACTGGGGATGCAGTGCAGTGAGTCCAGAGAGTGCACTGGCACCACGAGTGATGCACTACAGGGAGTCCAGAGAGTGCCTTGGCACCACTGGGGATGCAGCGCAGTGAGTCCAGAGAGTGCACTGGCACCACTGGGGATGCAGTGCAGTGAGTCCAGAGAGTGCAGTGGCACCACTGGGGATGCAGTGCAGTGAGTCCAGAGAGTGCACTGGCACCACTGGGGATGCACTGCAGAGAGTCCAGAGAGTGCACTGGCACCACTGGGGATGCACTGCAGTGAGTCCAGAGAGTGCACTGGCACCACTGGAGATGCAGTCCAGTGAGTCCAGAGAGTGCACTGGCACCACTGGGGATGCACTGCAGTGAGTCCAGAGAGTGCACTTGCAACACTGGGGATGCAGTGCAGTGAGTCCAGAGAGTGCTCTGGCAACACTGGAGATGCAGTGCAGTGACTCCAGAGAGTGCAGTGGCACCACTGGGGATGCAGTGCAGTGAGTCCAGAGACGGCACTGGCACCACTGGGGATGCAGTGCAGTGAGTCCAGAGAGTGCACTGGCACCACTGGGGATGCACTGCAGTGAGTCCAGAGTGTGCACTGGCACCACCGGGGATGCACTGCAATGAGTCCAGAGAGTGCACTGGCACCACTGGGGATGCAGTGCCGTGAGTCCAGAGAGTGCACTGGCACCACTGGGGATGCACTGCAGTGAGTTCAGAGAGTGCACTGGCACCGCTGGAAATGGAGTGCAGTGAGTCCAGAGAGTGCACTGGAACCACTGGGGATGCAGTGCAGTGAGTCCAGAGAGTGCACTGGCACCACTGGAAATGGAGTGCAGTGAGTCCAGAGAGTGCACTGGCACCACTGGGGATGCAGTGCAGTGAGTCCAGAGAGTGCACTGGCACCACTGGGGATGCAGTGCGGTGAGTCCAGAGAGCGCACTGGCACCACTGGGGATGCAGTGCAGTGAGTCCAGAGAGTGCAGTGGCACCACTGGGGATGAAGTGCAGTGAGTCCAGAGAGTGCACTGGCACCACAGGGGATGCACCCTGGTGAGTCCAGAGAGTGCACTGGCAAAACTGGGGATGCACTACAGTGAGTCCAGAGAGTGCACTGGCACCACTGGGGATGCAGTGCCGTGAGTCCAGAGAGTGCACTAGCACCACTGGGGATGCAGTGCCGTGAGTCCAGAGTGTGCACTGCCACCACTGGGGATGCAGTGCAGTGAGTCCAGAGAGTGCACTGGCACCACTGGGGATGCAGTGCAGTGAGTCCAGAGAGTGCACTGGCACCACTGGGGATGCAGTGCCGTGAGTCCAGAGAGTGCACTGGCTCCACCGGGGATGCAGTGCAGTGAGTCCAGAGAGTGCACTGGCACCACTGGGGATACACTGCAGAGAGTCCAGAGAGTGCACTGTCACCACTGGGGATGCACTGCAGCGAGTCCAGAGAGTGCACTGGCACCACTGGGGATGCAGTGCAGTGAGTCCAGAGAGTGCCCTGGCACCACTGGGGATGCAGTGCAGTGAGTCCAGAGAGTACCCTGGCACCAGTGGCGATGCACTGCAGTGAGTCCAGAGAGTTCACTGGCACCACCGGGGATGCAGTGCAGTGATCCAGAGAGTGCACTGGCACCACTGGGGATGCAGTGAAGTGAGTCCAGAGAGTATCCTGGCACTAGTGGGGATGCAGTGCAGTGAGTCCAGAGAGTTCACTGGCACCAATGGGGATGCAGTTCCGTCAGTCCAGAGAGTGCACTGGCACCACTGGGGATGCAGTACCGTGAGTCCACAGTGTGCACTGGCACCACAGGGGATGCAGTGCATTGAGTCCAGAGAGTGCACTGGCACCACTGGGGATGCAGTGCAGTGAGTCCAGAGAGTGCACTGGCACCACTGGGGATGCAGTGCCGTGAGTCCAGAGAGTCCACTGGCACCACTGGGGATGCAGTGCCGTGAGTCCAGAGAGTGCACTGGCACCACTGGGGATGCAGTTCCGTGAGTCCAGAGAGTCCACTGGCACCACTGGGGATGCACTACAGTGAGTCCAGAGAGTGCACTGGCACCACTGGGGATGCAGTGCTGTGAGTCCAGAGAGTGCACTGGCACCACTGGGGATGCAGTGCCGTGAGTCCAGAGAGTGCACTGGCACCACTGGGGATGCAGTGCGGTGAGTCCAGAGAGCGCACTGGCACCACTGGGGATGCAGTGCAGTGAGTCCAGAGAGTGCAGTGGCACCACTGGGGATGAAGTGCAGTGAGTCCAGAGAGTGCACTGGCACCACAGGGGATGCACCCTGGTGAGTCCAGAGAGTGCACTGGCAAAACTGGGGATGCACTACAGTGAGTCCAGAGAGTGCACTGGCACCACTGGGGATGCAGTGCCGTGAGTCCAGAGAGTGCACTAGCACCACTGGGGATGCAGTGCCGTGAGTCCAGAGTGTGCACTGCCACCACTGGGGATGCAGTGCAGTGAGTCCAGAGAGTGCACTGGCACCACTGGGGATGCAGTGCAGTGAGTCCAGAGAGTGCACTGGCACCACTGGGGATGCAGTGCAGTGAGTCCAGAGAGTGCACTGGCTCCACCGGGGATGCAGTGCAGTGAGTCCAGAGAGTGCACTGGCACCACTGGGGATACACTGCAGAGAGTCCAGAGAGTGCACTGTCACCACTGGGGATGCACTGCAGTGAGTCCAGAGAGTGCACTGGCACCACTGGGGATGCAGTGCAGTGAGTCCAGAGAGTGCCCTGGCACCACTGGGGATGCAGTGCAGTGAGTCCAGAGAGTACCCTGGCACCAGTGGCGATGCACTGCAGTGAGTCCAGAGAGTTCACTGGCACCACCGGGGATGCAGTGCAGTGATCCAGAGAGTGCACTGGCACCACTGGGGATGCAGTGAAGTGAGTCCAGAGAGTATCCTGGCACTAGTGGGGATGCAGTGCAGTGAGTCCAGAGAGTTCACTGGCACCAATGGGGATGCAGTTCCGTCAGTCCAGAGAGTGCACTGGCACCACTGGGGATGCAGTACCGTGAGTCCACAGTGTGCACTGGCACCACAGGGGATGCAGTGCATTGAGTCCAGAGAGTGCACTGGCACCACTGGGGATGCAGTGCAGTGAGTCCAGAGAGTGCACTGGCACCACTGGGGATGCAGTGCCGTGAGTCCAGAGAGTCCACTGGCACCACTGGGGATGCAGTGCCGTGAGTCCAGAGAGTGCACTGGCACCACTGGGGATGCAGTGCAGTGAGTCCAGAGAGTCCACTGGCACCACTGGGGATGCACTACAGTGAGTCCAGAGAGTGCACTGGCACCACTGGGGATGCAGTGCAGTGAGTCCAGAGAGTGCACTGGCACCACTGGGGATGCAGTGCAGTGAGTCCAGAGTGTGACCTGGCACCACTGGGGATGCAGTGCAGTGAGTCCAGAGAGTGCACTGGCACCACTGGGGATGAAGTGCAGTGAGTCCAGAGAGTGCACTGGCACCACTGGGGATGGTCATTAGTGAGTCCAGAGAGTACACTGGCACCACTGGGGATGCACTACAGTGAGTCCAGAGAGTGCACTGGCACCACTGGGGATGCAGTGCTAGTGAGTCCAGAGAGTGCACTGTCACCACTGGGGATGCAGTGCAGTGAGTCCAGAGAGTGCACTGGCACCACTGGGGATGCAGTGCAGTGAGTCCAGAGAGTGCACTGGCACCACTGGGGATGCACTGCAGTGAGTCCAGAGAGTGCACAAGCACCACTGGGGATGCACTGCAGTGAGTCCAGAGAGTGCACTGGCACCACTGCTTGTGCAGTGCAGTGAGTCCAGAGAGTGCACTGGCACCACTGGGGATGCAGTGCAGTGAGTCCAGAGAGTGCACTGGCACCGCTGGAGATGCAGTGCAGTGAGTCCAGAGAGTGCACTGGCACCACCTGGGATGCAGTGCAGTGAGTACAGATAGTGCACTGGCACCACTGGGGATGCAGTGCCGTGAGTCCAGAGAGTGCACTGGCACCACTGGGGATGCAGTGCAGTGAGTCCAGAGAGTACACTGGCACCGCTGGAGATGCAGTGCAGTGAGTCCAGATAGTGCACTGGCACCACCTGGGATGCACTGCAGTGAGTCCAGAGAGTGCACTGGCACCTCTGGGGATGCAGTGCAGTGAGTCCAGAGAGTGCACTGGCACCTCTGGGGATGAAGTGCAGTGAGTCCAGAGAGTGCACTGGCACCACTGGGGATGCAGTGCAGTGAGTCCAGAGAGTGCAGTTGCACCACTGGGGATACAGCGCAGTGAGTCCAGAGAGTGCACTGGCACCACTGGGGATGCAGCGCAGTGAGTCCAGAGAGTGCACTGGCACCACTGGGGATGCAGCGCAGTGAGTCCAGAGAGTGCACTGGCACCACTGGGGATGCACTGCCGTGAGTCCAGAGAGTGCCCTGGCACCACTGGGAATGCACTGCCGTGAGTCCAGAGAGTGCACTGGCACCTCTGGGGATGCAGTGCAGTGAGTCCAGAGAGTGCACTGGCAGCACTGGGGATGCAGTGCAGTGAGTCCAGAGAGTGCACTGGCACCACTGGGGAGACAGTGCAGTGAGTCCAGAGAGTGCACTGGCACCACTGGGGATGCAGTGCAGTGAGTCCAGAGAGTGCACTGGCACCACTGGGGATGCAGTGCAGTGAGTCCAGAGAGTGCACTGGCACCACTGGGGATGCACTGCAGTGAGTACAGAGAGTGCACTGGCACCACTGGTGATGCAGGCCAGTGAGTCCAGAGAGTGCACTGGCACCACTGGGGATGCACTGCAGTGAGTCCAGAGAGTGCACTTGCAACACTGGAGATGCAGTGCAGTGAGTCCAGAGAGTGCTCTGGCAACACTGGAGATGCAGTGCAGTGACTCCAGAGAGTGCAGTGGCACCACTGGGGATGCAGTGCAGTGAGTCCAGAGAGGGCACTGGCACCACTGGGGATGCAGTGCAGTGAGTCCAGAGAGTGCACTGGCACCACTGGGGATGCAGTGCAGTGAGTCCAGAGAGTGCACTGGCACCACCGGGGATGCACTGCAATGAGCCCAGAGAGTGCACTGGCACCACTGGGGATGCAGTGCCGTGAGTCCAGAGAGTGCACTGGCACCACTGGGGATGCAGTGCAGTGAGTCCAGAGAGTGCACTGGCACCACTGGGGATGCAGTGCAGTGAGTCCAGAGAGTCCACTGGCACCACTGGGGATGCAGTGCCGTGAGTCCAGAGAGTGCACTGGCACCACTGGGGATGCAGTGCCGTGAGTCCAGAGAGTCCACTGGCACCACTGAGGATGCAGTGCAGTGAGTCCAGAGAGTGCACTGGCACCAGTGGGGATGCAGTGCAGTGAGTCCAGAGAGTGCACTGGCACCACTGGGGATGCAGTGCAGTGAGTCCAGAGTGTGACCTGGCACCACTGGGGATGCAGTGCAGTGAGTCCAGAGAGTGCACTGGCACCACTGGGGATGCACCCCGGTGAGTCCAGAGAGTACACTGGCACCACTGGGGATGCACTACAGTGAGTCCAGAGAGTGCACTGGCACCACTGGGGATGCAGTGCTAGTGAGTCCAGAGAGTGCACTGTCACCACTGGGGATACACTGCAGTGAGTCCAGAGAGTGCACTGGCACCACTGGGGATGCAATGGAGTGAGTCCAGAGAGTGCACTGGCACCACTGGGGATGCACTGCAGTGACTCAAGAGAGCGCACTGGCACCACTGGGGATGCAGTGCAGTGAGTCCAGAGAGTGCACTGGCACCACAGGGGATACACTGCAGTGAGTCCAGAGAATGCACTGGCACCACTGGGGATGCAATGGAGTGAGTCCAGAGAGTGCACTGGCACCACTGGGGATGCACTGCAGTGAGTCCAGAGAGTGCACTGGCACCACTGGGGATGCAGTGCAGTGAGTCCAGAGAGTGCACGGGCACCCCTGGGGATGCAGTGCAGTGAGTCCAGAGAGTGCACGGGCACCACTGGGGATGCAGTGCAGTGAGTCAAGAGAGTGCACTGGCACCACTGGTTGTGCAGTGCAGTGAGTCCAGAGAGTGCACTGGCACCACTGGGGATGCAGTGCAGTGAGTCCAGAGAGTACCCTGGCACCACTGGGGATGCAGTGCAGTGAGTCCAGAGAGTGCACTGGCACCACTGGTTGTGCAGTGGAGTGAGTCCAGAGAGTGCACTGGCACCACCTGGGATGCAGTGCAGTGAGTACAGATAGTGCACTGGCACCACTGGGGATGCAGTGCAGTGAGTCCAGAGAGTGCACTGGCACCACTGGGGATGAAGTGCAGTGAGTCCAGAGAGTCCACTGGCACCACTAGGGATGCAGTGCAGTGAGTCCAGAGAGTGCACTGGCACCGCTGGAGATGCAGTGCAGTGAGTCCAGATAGTGCACTGGCACCACCTGGGATGCACTGCAGTGAGTCCAGAGAGTGCACAAGCACCACTGGGGATGCACTGCAGTGAGTCCAGAGAGTGCACTGGCACCTCTGGTTGTGCAGTGCAGTGAGTCCAGAGACTGCACTGGCACCACTGGGGATGCAGTGCAGTGAGTCCAGAGAGTGCACTGGCACCGCTGGAGATGCAGTGCAGTGAGTCCAGATAGTGCACTGGCACCACCTGGGATGCAGTGCAGTGAGTACAGATAGTGCACTGGCACCACCTGGGATGCAGTGCAGTGAGTACAGATAGTGCACTGGCACCACTGGGGATGCAGTGCAGTGAGTCCAGAGAGTGCACTGGCACCAGTGGGGATGCAGTACAGTGAGTCCAGAGAGTACACTGGCACCGCTGGAGATGCAGTGCAGTGAGTCCAGATAGTGCACTGGCACCACCTGGGATGCACTGCAGTGAGTCCAGAGAGTGCACTGGCACCTCTGGGGATGCAGTGCAGTGAGTCCAGAGAGTGCACTGGCACCTCTGGGGATGAAGTGCAGTGAGTCCAGAGAGTGCACAGGCACCACTGGGGATGCAGTGCAGTGAGTCCAGAGAGTGCAGTTGCACCACTGGGGATACAGCGCAGTGAGTCCAGAGAGTGCACTGGCACCACTGGGGATGCAGCGCAGTGAGTCCAGAGAGTGCACTGGCACCACTGGGGATGCAGCGCAGTGAGTCCAGAGAGTGCACTGGCACCACTGGGGATGCACTGCCGTGAGTCCAGAGAGTGCACTGGCACCACTGGGGATGCACTGCCGTGAGTCAAGAGAGTGCACTGGCACCTCTGGGGATGCAGTGCAATGAGTCCAGAGAGTGCACTGGCAGCACTGGGGATGCAGTGCAGTGAGTCCAGAGAGTGCACTTGCACCACTGGGGAGACAGTGCAGTGAGTCCAGAGAGTGCACTGGCACCACTGCGGATGCAGTGCAGTGAGTCCAGAGAGTGCACTGGCACCACTGGGGATGCAGTGCAGTGAGTGCAGAGAGTGCACTGGCACCACTGGGGATGCACTGCAGTGAGTCCAGAGAGTGCACTGGCACCACTGGTGATGCAGGCCAGTGAGTCCAGAGAGTGCACTGGCACCACTGGGGATGCACTGCAGTGAGTCCAGAGAGTGCACTTGCAACACTGGAGATGCAGTGCAGTGAGTCCAGAGAGTGCTCTGGCAATACTGGAGATGCAGTGCAGTGACTCCAGAGAGTGCAGTGGCACCACTGGGGATGCAGTGCAGTGAGTCCAGAGAGGGCACTGGCACCACTGGGGATGCAGTGCAGTGAGTCCAGAGAGTGCACTGGCACCACTGGGGATGCAGTGCAGTGAGTCCAGAGAGTGCACTGGCACCACCGGGGATGCACTGCAATGAGTCCAGAGAGTGCACTGGCACCACTGGGGATGCAGTGCCGTGAGTCCAGAGAGTGCACTGGCACCACTGGGGATGCACTGCAGTGAGTTCAGAGAGTGCACAGGCACCACTGGGGATGCAGTGCAGTGAGTCCAGAGAGTGCACTTGCACCACTGGGGATGCAGTGCAGTGAGTCTAGAGAGTGACCTGGCACCACTGGGGATGCAGTGCAGTGAGTCCAGAGAGTGCAGTGGCACCACTGGGGATGAAGTGCAGTGAGTCCAGAGAGTGCACTGGCACCACAGGGGATGCACCCTGGTGAGTCCAGAGAGTGCACTGGCAAAACTGGGGATGCACTACAGTGAGTCCAGAGAGTGCACTGGCACCACTGGGGATGCAGTGCCGTGAGTCCAGAGAGTGCACTAGCACCACTGGGGATGCAGTGCCGTGAGTCCAGAGTGTGCACTGCCACCACTGGGGATGCAGTGCAGTGAGTCCAGAGAGTGCACTGGCACCACTGGGGATGCAGTGCAGTGAGTCCAGAGAGTGCACTGGCACCACTGGGGATGCAGTGCCGTGAGTCCAGAGAGTGCACTGGCTCCACCGGGGATGCAGTGCAGTGAGTCCAGAGAGTGCACTGGCACCACTGGGGATACACTGCAGAGAGTCCAGAGAGTGCACTGGCACCACTGGGGATGCACTGCAGTGAGTCCAGAGAGTGCACTGGCACCACTGGGGATGCAGTGCAGTGAGTCCAGAGAGTGCCCTGGCACCACTGGGGATGCAGTGCAGTGAGTCCAGAGAGTACCCTGGCACCAGTGGCGATGCAGTGCAGTGAGTCCAGAGAGTTCACTGGCACCACTGGAGATGCACTGCAGTGAGTCCAGAGAGTGCCCTGGCACCACTGGGGATGCAGTGCAGTGAGTCCAGAGAGTATCCTGGCACTAGTGGGAATGCAGTGCAGTGAGTCCAGAGAGTTCACTGGCACCAATGGGGATGCAGTTCCGTCAGTCCAGAGAGTGCACTGGTACCACTGGGGATGCACTACCGTGAGTCCACAGTGTGCACTGGCACCACAGGGGATGCAGTGCAGTGAGTCCAGAGAGTGCACTGGCACCACTGGGGATGCAGTGCAGTGAGTCCAGAGAGTGCACTGGCACCACTGGGGATGCAGTGCAGTGAGTCCAGAGAGTGCACTGGCACCACTGGGGATGCAGTGCAGTGAGTCCAGAGAGTCCACTGGCACCACTGGGGATGCAGTGCCGTGAGTCCAGAGAGTGCACTGGCACCACTGGGGATACACTGCAGTGAGTCCAGAGAGTGCACTGGCACCACTGGGGATGCAATGGAGTGAGTCCAGAGAGTGCACTGGCCCCACTGGGGATGCACTGCAGTGACTCAAGAGAGTGAACTGGCACCACTGGGGATGCAGTGCAGTGAGTCCAGAGAGTGCACTGGCACCACAGGGGATACACTGCAGTGAGTCCAGAGAATGCACTGGCACCACTGGGGATGCAATGGAGTGAGTCCAGAGAGTGCACTGGCACCACTGGGGATGCACTGCAGTGACTCAAGAGAGCGCACTGGCACCACTGGGGATGCAGTGCAGTGAGTCCAGAGAGTGCACTGGCACCACTGGGGATGCACTGCAGTGAGTCCAGAGAGTGCACGGGCACCCCTGGGGATGCAGTGCAGTGAGTCCAGAGAGTGCACGGGCACCACTGGGGATGCAGTGCAGTGAGTCCAGAGAGTGCACTGGCACCACTGGTTGTGCAGTGCAATGAGTCCAGAGAGTGCACTGGCACCACTGGGGATGCAGTGCAGTGAGTCCAGAGAGTACCCTGGCACCAGTGGGGATGCAGTGCAGTGAGTCCAGAGAGTGCACTGGCACCACCTGGGATGCAGTGCAGTGAGTACAGATAGTGCACTGTCACCACTGGGGATGCAGTGCAGTGAGTCCAGAGAGTGCACTGGCACCACTGGTGATGAAGTGCAGTGAGTCCAGAGAGTCCACTGGCACCACTAGGGATGCAGTGCAGTGAGTCCAGAGAGTGCACTGGCACCGCTGGAGATGGAGTGCAGTGAGTCCAGATAGTGCACTGGCACCACCTTGGATGCACTGCAGTGAGTCCAGAGAGTGCACAAGCACCACTGGGGATGCACTGCAGTGAGTCCAGAGAGTGCACTGGCACCACTGGTTGTGCAGTGCAGTGAGTCCAGAGAGTGCACTGGCACCGCTGGAGATGCAGTGCATTGAGTCCAGAGAGTGCACTGGCACCACCTGGGATGCAGTGCTGTGAGTACAGATAGTGCACTGGCACCACTGGGGATGCACTGCAGTGAGTCCAGAGAGTGCACTGGCACCACTGGGGATGCAGTGCAGTGAGTCCAGAGAGTACACTGGCACCGCTGGAGATGCAGTGCAGTGAGTCCAGATAGTGCACTGGCACCACCTGGGATGCAGTGCAGTGAGTCCAGAGAGTGCACTGGCACCTCTGGGGATGCAGTGCAGTGAGTCCAGAGAGTGCACTGGCACCTCTGGGGATTAAGTGCAGTGAGTCCAGAGAGTGCACTGGCACCACTGGGGATGCAGTGCAGTGAGTCCAGAGAGTGCACTGGCACCACTGGGGATGCAGCGCAGTGAGTCCAGAGAGTGCACTGGCACCACTGGGGATGCAGCGCAGTGAGTCCAGAGAGTGCACTGGCACCACTGGGGATGCAGCGCAGTGAGTCCAGAGAGTGCACTGGCACCACTGGGGATGCACTGCCATGAGTCCAGAGAGTGCACTGGCACCACTGGGGATGCACTGCCGTGAGTCCAGAGAGTGCACTGGCACCTCTCGGGATGCAGTGCAGTGAGTCCAGAGAGTGCACTGGCAGCACTGGGGATGCAGTGCAGTGAGTCCAGAGAGTGCACTTGCACCACTGGGGAGACAGTGCAGTGAGTCCAGAGAGTGCACTGGCACCACTGGGGATGCAGTGCAGTGAGTCCAGAGAGTGCACTGGCACCACTGCGGATGCAGTGCAGTGAGTCCAGAGAGTGCACTGGCACCACTGGGGATGCACTGCAGTGAGTCCAGAGAGGGCACTGGCACTATTGGGGATGCACCCCGGTGAGTCCAGAGAGTGCACTGGCACCACTGGGGATGCAGTGCGGTGAGTCCAGAGAGGTCACTGGCACCACTGGGGATGCAGTGCAGTGAGTCCAGAGAGTGCCCTGGCACCACTGGGGATGCAGTGCAGTGAGTCCAGAGAGTGCACTGGCACCACTGGGGATGCAGTGCAGTGAGTCCAGAGAGTGCACTAGCACCACTGGGGATGCAGTGCAGTGAGTCCAGAGAGTGCACTGGCACCACTGGGGATGCACTGCAGTGAGTCCAGAGAGTGCACTGGCACCACTGGGGATGCAGTGCCGTGAGTCCAGAGAGTGCACTGGCACCACTGGGGATGCACTGCAATGAGTCCAGAGAGTGCACTGGCACCAATGGCAATGCAGTGCAGTGAGTCCAGAGAGTGCACTGGCACCACTGGGGATGCAGTGCCGTTGGTCCAGAGAGTGCACTAGCACCACTGGGGATGCAGTGCCGTGAGTCCAGAGTGCACTGGCACCACTGGGGATGCAGTGCAGTGAGTCCAGAGAGTGCACTGGCACCAGTGGGGATGCAGTGCTGTGAGTCCAGAGAGTGCCTTGGCACCACTGGGGATGCAGTGCAGTGAGTCCAGAGAGTGCACTGTCACCACCGGGGATGCAGTGCCGTCAGTCCAGAGAGTGCACTGGCACCACTGGGGATGCACTGCAGTGAGTCCAGAGAGTGCCCTGGCACCACTGGGGATGCACTGCAGTGAGACCAGAGATTGCACTGGTACGATTGGGGATGCACTGCAGTGAGTCCAGAGAGTGCACTGGCACCACTGGGGATGCAGTGCAGTGAGTCCAGAGAGTGCACTGGCACCACTGGGGATGCAGTGAAGTGATTCAAGAGAGTGCACTGGCACCACTAGGGATGCAGTGCAGTGAGTCCAGAGAGTTAACTGGCACCACTGGGGATGCAATGCAGTGAGTCCAGAGAGTGCACTGGCCCTACTGGGGATGTAGTGCAGTGAGTCCACAGAGGGCACTGGAACCACTGGGGATGCAGTGCCGTGAGTCCAGAGAGTGCCCCGGCACCACCTGGGATGCAGTGCAGTGAGTCCAGAGAGTGATGTGGCACCACTGGGGATGCAGTGCAGTGAGTCCAGAGAGTGCACTGGCACCTCTGGGGATGAAGTGCAGTGAGTCCAGAGAGTGCACTGGCACCACTGGGGATGCAGTGCAGTGAGTCCAGAGAGTGCAGTTGCACCACTGGGGATACAGCGCAGTGAGTCCAGAGAGTGCACTGGCACCACTGGGGATGCAGCGCAGTGAGTCCAGAGAGTGCACTGGCACCACTGGGGATGCAGCGCAGTGAGTCCAGAGAGTGCACTGGCACCACTGGGGATGCACTGCCGTGAGTCCAGAGAGTGCACTGGCACCACTGGGGATGCACTGCCGTGAGTCCAGAGAGTGCACTGGCACCTCTGGGGATGCAGTGCAATGAGTCCAGAGAGTGCACTGGCAGCACTGGGGATGCAGTGCAGTGAGTCCAGAGAGTGCTCTGGCAACACTGGAGATGCAGTGCAGTGACTCCAGAGAGTGCAGTGGCACCACTGGGGATGCAGTGCAGTGAGTCCAGAGAGGGCACTGGCACCACTGGGGATGCAGTGCAGTGAGTCCAGAGAGTGCACTGGCACCACTGGGGATGCACTGCAGTGAGTCCAGAGAGTGCACTGGCACCACCGGGGATGCACTGCAATGAGTCCAGAGAGTGCACTGGCACCACTGGGGATGCAGTGCCGTGAGTCCAGAGAGTGCACTGGCACCACTGGGGATGCACTGCAGTGAGTTCAGAGAGTGCACTGGCAGCACTGGGGATGCAGTGCAGTGAGTCCAGAGAGTGCACTGGCACCACTGGGGATGCAGTGCAGTGAGTCTAGAGAGTGACCTGGCACCACTGGGGATGCAGTGCAGTGAGTCCAGAGAGTGCAGTGGCACCACTGGGGATGAAGTGCAGTGAGTCCAGAGAGTGCACTGGCACCACAGGGGATGCACCATGGTGAGTCCAGAGAGTGCACTGGCAAAACTGGGGATGCACTACAGTGAGTCCAGAGAGTGCACTGGCACCACTGGGAATGCAGTGCCGTGAGTCCAGAGAGTGCACTAGCACCACTGGGGATGCAGTGCCGTGAGTCCAGAGTGTGCACTGCCACCACTGGGGATGCAGTGCAGTGAGTCCAGAGAGTGCACTGGCACCACTGGGGATGCAGTGCAGTGAGTCCAGAGAGTGCACTGGCACCACTGGGGATGCAGTGCCGTGAGTCCAGAGAGTGCACTGGCTCCACCGGGGATGCAGTGCAGTGAGTCCAGAGAGTGCACTGGCACCACTGGGGATACACTGCAGAGAGTCCAGAGAGTGCACTGGCACCACTGGGGATGCACTGCAGTGAGTCCAGAGAGTGCACTGGCACCACTGGGGATGCAGTGCAGTGAGTCCAGAGAGTGCCCTGGCACCACTGGGGATGCAGTGCAGTGAGTCCAGAGAGTACCCTGGCACCAGTGGGGATGCAGTGCAGTGAGTCCAGAGAGTTCACTGGCACCACTGGGGATGCAGTGCAGTGAGTCCAGAGAGTGCCCTGGCACCACTGGGGATGCAGTGCAGTGAGTCCAGAGAGTATCCTGGCACTAGTGGGAATGCAGTGCAGTGAGTCCAGAGAGTTCACTGGCACCAATGGGGATGCAGTTCCGTCAGTCCAGAGAGTGCACTGGTACCACTGGGGATGCACTACCGTGAGTCCACAGTGTGCACTGGCACCACAGGGGATGCAGTGCAGTGAGTCCAGAGAGTGCACTGGCACCACTGGGGATGCAGCGCAGTGAGTCCAGAGAGTGCACTGGCACCACTGGGGATGCAGTGCAGTGAGTCCAGAGAGTGCACTGGCACCACTGGGGATGCAGTGCAGTGAGTCCAGAGAGTCCACTGGCACCACTGGGGATGCAGTGCCGTGAGTCCAGAGAGTGCACTGGCACCACTGGGGATACACTGCAGTGAGTCCAGAGAGTGCACTGGCACCACTGGGGATGCAATGGAGTGAGTCCAGAGAGTGCACTGGCCCCACTGGGGATGCACTGCAGTGACTCAAGAGAGTGAACTGGCACCACTGGGGATGCAGTGCAGTGAGTCCAGAGAGTGCACTGGCACCACAGGGGATACACTGCAGTGAGTCCAGAGAATGCACTGGCACCACTGGGGATGCAATGGAGTGAGTCCAGAGAGTGCACTGGCACCACTGGGGATGCACTGCAGTGACTCAAGAGAGCGCACTGGCACCACTGGGGATGCAGTGCAGTGAGTCCAGAGAGTGCACTGGCACCACTGGGGATGCACTGCAGTGAGTCCAGAGAGTGCACGGGCACCCCTGGGGATGCAGTGCAGTGAGTCCAGAGAGTGCACGGGCACCACTGGGGATGCAGTGCAGTGAGTCCAGAGAGTGCACTGGCACCACTGGTTGTGCAGTGCAGTGAGTCCAGAGAGTGCACTGGCACCACTGGGGATGCAGTGCAGTGAGTCCAGAGAGTACCCTGGCACCAGTGGGGATGCAGTGCAGTGAGTCCAGAGAGTGCACTGGCACCACCTGGGATGCAGTGCAGTGAGTACAGATAGTGCACTGGCACCAATGGGGATGCAGTGCAGTGAGTCCAGAGAGTGCACTGGCACCACTGGGGATGAAGTGCAGTGAGTCCAGAGAGTCCACTGGCACCACTAGGGATGCAGTGCAGTGAGTCCAGAGAGTGCACTGGCACCGCTGGAGATGGAGTGCAGTGAGTCCAGATAGTGCACTGGCACCACCTTGGATGCACTGCAGTGAGTCCAGAGAGTGCACAAGCACCACTGGGGATGCACTGCAGTGAGTCCAGAGAGTGCACTGGCACCACTGGTTGTGCAGTGCAGTGAGTCCAGAGAGTGCACTGGCACCGCTGGAGATGCAGTGCATTGAGTCCAGAGAGTGCACTGGCACCACCTGGGATGCAGTGCTGTGAGTACAGATAGTGCACTGGCACCACTGGGGATGCACTGCAGTGAGTCCAGAGAGTGCACTGGCAGCACTGGGGATGCAGTGCAGTGAGTCCAGAGAGTACACTGGCACCGCTGGAGATGCAGTGCAGTGAGTCCAGATAGTGCACTGGCACCACCTGGGATGCAGTGCAGTGAGTCTAGAGAGTGCACTGGCACCTCTGGGGATGCAGTGCAGTAAGTCCAGAGAGTGCACTGGCACCTCTGGGGATGAAGTGCAGTGAGTCCAGAGAGTGCACTGGCACCACTGGGGATGCAGTGCAGTGAGTCCAGAGAGTGCACTGGCACCACTGGGGATACAGCGCAGTGAGTCCAGAGAGTGCACTGGCACCACTGGGGATGCAGCGCAGTGAGTCCAGAGAGTGCACTGGCACCACTGGGGATGCAGCGCAGTGAGTCCAGAGAGTGCACTGGCACCACTGGGGATGCACTGCCGTGAGTCCAGAGAGTGCACTGGCACCACTGGGGATGCACTGCCGTGAGTCCAGAGAGTGCACTGGCACCTCTGGGGATGCAGTGCAGTGAGTCCAGAGAGGGCACTGGCACTATTGGGGATGCACCCCGGTGAGTCCAGAGAGTGCACTGGCACCACTGGGGATGCAGTGCGGTGAGTCCAGAGAGGTCACTGGCACCACTGGGGATGCAGTGCAGTGAGTCCAGAGAGTGCCCTGGCACCACTGGGGATGCAGTGCAGTGAGTACAGAGAGTGCACTGGCACCACTGGGGATGCAGTGCAGTGAGTCCAGAGAGTGCACTAGCACCACTGGGGATGCAGTGCAGTGAGTCCAGAGAGTGCACTGGCACCACTGGGGATGCAGTGCCGTGAGTCCAGAGAGTGCACTGGCACCACTGGGGATGCACTGCAATGAGTCCAGAGAGTGCACTGGCACCAATGGCAATGCAGTGCAGTGAGTCCAGAGAGTGCACTGGCACCACTGGGGATGCAGTGCCGTTGGTCCAGAGAGTGCACTAGCACCACTGGGGATGCAGTGCCGTGAGTCCAGAATGTGCACTGGCACCACTGGGGATGCAGTGCAGTGAGTCCAGAGAGTGCACTGGCAACAGTGGGGATGCAGTGCTGTGAGTCCAGAGAGTGCCTTGGCACCACTGGGGATGCAGTGCAGTGAGTCCAGAGAGTGCACTGTCACCACCGGGGATGCAGTGCCGTCAGTCCAGAGAGTGCACTGGCACCACTGGGGATGCACTGCAGTGAGTCCAGAGAGTGCCCTGGCACCACTGGGGATGCACTGCAGTGAGACCAGAGATTGCACTGGTACGATTGGGGATGCACTGCAGTGAGTCCAGAGAGTGCACTGGCACCACTGGGGATGCAGTGCAGTGAGTCCAGAGAGTGCACTGGCACCACTGGGGATGCAGTGCAGTGATTCAAGAGAGTGCACTGGCACCACTAGGGATGCAGTGCAGTGAGTCCAGAGAGTTCACTGGCACCACTGGGGATGCAGTGCAGTGAGTCCAGAGAGTGCACTGGCCCTACTGGGGATGTAGTGCAGTGAGTCCACAGAGGGCACTGGAACCACTGGGGATGCAGTGCCGTGAGTCCAGAGAGTGCCCCGGCACCACCTGGGATGCAGTGCAGTGAGTCCAGAGAGTGATGTGGCACCACTGGGGATGCAGTGCAGTGAGTCCAGAGAGTGCACTGGCACCATTGGGGATGCAGTGCAGTGAGTCCAGAGAGTGCACTGGCACCACTGGGGATGCAGTGCAGTGAGTCCAGAGAGTGCACTGGCACCAATGGGGATGCAGTGCAGTGAGTCCAGAGAGTGCACTGGCACCACTGGGGATGCAGTGCAGTGAGTCCAGAGAGTGCACTGGCACCACTGGGGATGCACTGCAGTGAGCTCAGAGAGTGCACTGGCACCACTGGGGATGCAGTGCAGTGAGTCCAGAGAGTGCACTGGCACCAATGGGGATGCAGTGCAGTGAGTCCAGAGAGTGCACTGGCACCAGTGGGGATGCAGTGAAATGAGTGCAGAGAGTGCACTGGCACCACTGGGGATGCACTGCAGTGAGTCCAGAGAGTGCACTGGCACCACTGGGGATGCAGTGCGGTGAGTCCAGAGAGCGCACTGGCACCACTGGGGATGCAGTGCAGTGAGTCCAGAGAGGGCACTGGCACTATTGGGGATGCACCCCGGTGAGTCCAGAGAGTATACTGGAACCACTGGGAATGCACTGCACTGAGTCCAGAGAGGTCACTGGCACCACTGGGGATGCAGTGCAGTGAGTCCAGAGAGTGCACTGGCACCTCTGGGGATGAAGTGCAGTGAGTCCAGAGAGTGCACTGGCACCACTGGGGATGCAGTGCAGTGAGTCCAGAGAGTGCAGTTGCACCACTGGGGATACAGCGCAGTGAGTCCAGAGAGTGCACTGGCACCACTGGGGATGCAGCGCAGTGAGTCCAGAGAGTGCACTGGCACCACTGGGGATGCACTGCAGTGAGTCCAGAGAGTGCACTGGCACCACTGGGGATGCAGCGCAGTGAGTCCAGAGAGTGCACTGGCACCACTGGGGATACAGCGCAGTGAGTCCAGAGAGTGCACTGGCACCACTGGGGATGCAGCGCAGTGAGTCCAGAGAGTGCACTGGCACCACTGGGGATGCAGCGCAGTGAGTCCAGAGAGTGCACTGGCACCACTGGGGATGCACTGCCGTGAGTCCAGAGAGTGCACTGGCACCACTGGGGATGCACTGCCGTGAGTCCAGAGAGTGCACTGGCACCTCTGGGGATTCAGTGCAGTGAGTCCAGAGAGTGCACTGGCACCCCTGGGGATGCAGTGCAGTGAGTCCAGAGAGTGCACTTGCACCACTGGGGAGACAGTGCAGTGAGTCCAGAGAGTGCACTGGCACCACTGGGGATGCAGTGCAGTGAGTCCAGAGAGTGCACTGGCACCACTGCGGATGCAGTGCAGTGAGTCCAGAGAGTGCACTGGCACCACTGGGGATGCACTGCAGTGAGTCCAGAGAGGGCACTGGCACTATTGGGGATGCACCCCGGTGAGTCCAGAGAGTGCACTGGCACCACTGGGGATGCAGTGCGGTGAGTCCAGAGAGGCCACTGGCACCACTGGGGATGCAGTGCAGTGAGTCCAGAGAGTGCCCTGGCACCACTGGGGATGCAGTGCAGTGAGTCCAGAGAGTGCACTGGCACCACTGGGGATGCAGTGCAGTGAGTCCAGAGAGTGCACTAGCACCACTGGGGATGCAGTGCAGTGAGTCCAGAGAGTGCACTGGCACCAATGGGGATGCACTGCAGTGAGTCCAGAGAGTGCACTGGCACCACTGGGGATGCAGTGCCGTGAGTCCAGAGAGTGCACTGGCACCACTGGGGATGCACTGCAATGAGTCCAGAGAGTGCACTGGCACCAATGGCAATGCAGTGCAGTGAGTCCAGAGAGTGCACTGGCACCACTGGGGATGCAGTGCCGTTGGTCCAGAGAGTGCACTAGCACCACTGGGGATGCAGTGCCGTGAGTCCAGAGTGTGCACTGGCACCACTGGGGATGCAGTGCAGTGAGTCCAGAGAGTGCACTGGCACCAGTGGGGATGCAGTGCTGTGAGTCCAGAGAGTGCCTTGGCACCACTGGGGATGCAGTGCAGTGAGTCCAGAGAGTGCACTGTCACCACCGGGGATGCAGTGCCGTCAGTCCAGAGAGTGCACTGGCACCACTGGGGATGCACTGCAGTGAGTCCAGAGAGTGCCCTGGCACCACTGGGGATGCACTGCAGTGAGACCAGAGATTGCACAGGTACGATTGGGGATGCACTGCAGTGAGTCCAGAGAGTGCACTGGCACCACTGGGGATGCAGTGCAGTGAGTCCAGAGAGTGCACTGGCACCACTGGGGATGCAGTGCAGTGATTCAAGAGAGTGCACTGGCACCACTAGGGATGCAGTGCAGTCAGTCCAGAGAGTTCACTGGCACCACTGGGGATGCAGTGCAGTGAGTCCAGAGAGTGCACTGGCCCTACTGGGGATGTAGTGCAGTGAGTCCACAGAGGGCACTGGAACCACTGGGGATGCAGTGCCGTGAGTCCAGAGAGTGCCCCGGCACCACCTGGGATGCAGTGCAGTGAGTCCAGAGAGTGATGTGGCACCACTGGGGATGCAGTGCAGTGAGTCCAGAGAGTGCACTGGCACCATTGGGGATGCAGTGCAGTGAGTCCAGAGAGTGCACTGGCACCACTGGAGATGCAGTGCAGTGAGTCCAGAGAGTGCACTGGCACCACTGGGGATGCACTGCAGTGAGCTCAGAGAGTGCACTGGCACCACTGGGGATGCAGTGCAGTGAATCCAGAGAGTGCACTGGCACCAATGGGGATGCAGTGCAGTGAGTCCAGAGAGTGCACTGGCACCAGTGGGGATGCAGTGAAATGAGTGCAGAGAGTGCACTGGCACCACTGGGGATGCACTGCAGTGAGTCCAGAGAGTGCACTGGCACCACTGGGGATGCAGTGCGGTGAGTCCAGAGAGCGCACTGGCACCACTGGGGATGCAGTGCAGTGAGTCCAGAGAGTGCACTGGCACTATTGGGGATGCACCCCGGTGAGTCCAGAGAGTGTACTGGAACCACTGGGAATGCACTGCACTGAGTCCAGAGAGGTCACTGGCACCACTGGGTATGCAGTGCAGTGAGTCCAGAGAGTGCACTGGCACCTCTGGGGATGAAGTGCAGTGAGACCAGAGAGTGCACTGGCACCACTGGGGATGCAGTGCAGTGAGTCCAGAGAGTGCAGTTGCACCACTGGGGATACAGCGCAGTGAGTCCAGAGAGTGCACTGGCACCACTGGGGATGCAGCGCAGTGAGTCCAGAGAGTGCACTGGCACCACTGGGGATGCACTGCAGTGAGTCCAGAGAGTGCACTGGCACCACTGGGGATGCAGTGCAGTGACTCAAGAGAGTGCACTGGCACCACTAGGGATGCAGTGCAGTGAGCTCAGAGAGTGCACTGGCACCACTGGGGATGCAGTGCAGTGAGTCCAGAGAGTGCACTGGCACCACTGGGGATGCAGTGCAGTGAGTCCAGAGAGTGCACTGGCACCACTGGGGATGCAGTGAAATGAGTCCAGAGAGTGCACTGGCACCACTGGGGATGCACTGCAGTGAGTCCAGAGAGTGCACTGGCACCACTGGGGATGCAGTGCGGTGAGTCCAGAGAGTGCACTGGCACCACTGGGGATGCACTGCAGTGAGTCCAGAGAGGGCACTGGCACTATTGGGGATGCACCCCGGCGAGTCCAGAGAGTGCCCTGGCACCACTGGGGATGCAGTGCAGTGAGTCCAGAGAGTGCACTGGCACCACTGGGGATGCAGTGCAGTGAGTCCAGAGAGTGCACTGGCACCACTGAGGATGCACTGCAATGAGTCCAGAGAGTGCACTGGCTCCAATGGCAATGCAGTGCAGTGAGTCCAGAGAGTGCCTTGGCACCACTGGGGATGAAGTGCCGTGAGTCCAGAGAGTACCCTGGCACCACTGGGGAAGCAGTGCAGTGAGTCCAGAGTGTGCACTGGCACCACTGGGGATGCAGTGCAGTGAGTCCAGAAAGTGCACTGGCACCAGTGGGGATGCAGTGCTGTGAGTCCAGAGAGTGCACTGGCACCACTGTGGGTGCAGTGCAGTGAGTCCAGAGAGTGCACTGGCACTACTGGGGATGCAGTGCAGTGAGTCCAGAGAGTGCACTCGCACTACCGGGGATGCAGTGCCGTGAGTCCAGAGAGTGCACTGGCACCACTGGGGATGCACTGCAGTGAGTCCAGAGAGTGCACTGGCACCACTGGGGATGCACTGCAGTGAGACCAGAGATTGCACTGGTACGATTGGGGATGCACTGCAGTGAGTCCAGAGAGTGCACTGGCACCACTGGGGATGCACTGCAGTGAGTCCAGAGAGTGCACTGGCACCACTGGGGATGCAGTGCTGTGACTCAAGAGAGTGCACTGGCACCACTAGGGATGCAGTGCAGTGAGCTCAGAGAGTGCACTGGCACCACTGGGGATGCAGTGCAGTGAGTCCAGAGAGTGCAGTGGCACCACTGGGGATGCACTGCAGTGAGTCCAGAGAGTGCACTGGCACCACTGGGGATGCAGTGAAATGAGTCCAGAGAGTGCACTGGCACCACTGGGGATGCACTGCAGTGAGTCCAGAGAGTGCACTGGCACCACTGGGGATGCAGTGCGGTGAGTCCAGAGAGTGCACTGGCAGCACTGGGGATGCACTGCAGTGAGTCCAGAGAGGGCACTGGCACTATTGGGGATGCACCCCGGTGAGTCCAGAGAGTGCCCTGGCACCACTGGGGATGCAGTGCAGTGAGTCCAGAGAGTGCACTGGCACCACTGGGGATGCAGTGCAGTGAGTCCAGAGAGTGCACTGGCACCACTGGGGATGCAGTGCCGTGAGTCCAGAGAGTGCACTGGCACCACTGAGGATGCACTGCAATGAGTCCAGAGAGTGCACTGGCACCAATGGCAATGCAGTGCAGTGAGTCCAGAGAGTGCCTTGGCACCACTGGGGATGAAGTGCCGTGAGTCCAGAGAGTACCCTGGCACCACTGGGGATGCAGTGCAGTGAGTCCAGAGTGTGCACTGGCACCACTGGGGATGCAGTGCAGTGAGTCCAGAAAGTGCACTGGCACCAGTGGGGATGCAGTGCTGTGAGTCCAGAGAGTGCACTGGCACCACTGGGGATGCAGTGCAGTGACTCAAGAGAGTGCACTGGCACCACTAGGGATGCAGTGCAGTGAGTCCAGAGAGTTCACTGGCACCACTGGGGATGCAGTGCAGTGAGTGCAGAGAGTGCACTGGCCCTACTGGGGATGTAGTGCAGTGAGTCTACAGAGGGCACTGGCACCACTGGGGATGCACTGCAGTGAGTCCAGAGAGTGCCCCGGCACCACTGGGGATGCAGTGCAGTGAGTCCAGAGAGTGCAGTGGCACCACTGGGGATGCAGTGCAGTGAGTCCAGAGAGTGCACTGGCACCATTGGGGACGCAGTGCAGTGAGGACAGAGAGTGCACTGGCACCACTGGGGATGCAGTGCAGTGAGTCCAGAGAGTGCACTGGCACCACTGGGGATGCACTGCAGTGAGCTCAGAGAGTGCACTGGCACCACTGGGGATGCAGTGCAGTGACTCCAGAGAGTGCACTGGCACCACTGGGGATGCAGTGAAATGAGTCCAGAGAGTGCACTGGCACCACTGGGGATGCACTGCAGTGAGTCCAGAGAGTGCACTGGCACCACTGGGGATGCAGTGCGGTGAGTCCAGAGAGCGCACTGGCACCACTGGGGATGCACTGCAGTGAGTCCAGAGAGGGCACTGGCACTATTGGGGTTGCACCCCGGTGAGTCCAGAGAGTGCACTGGAACCACTGGGAATGCACTGCACTGAGTCCAGAGAGGTCACTGGCACCACTGGGGATGCAGTGCAGTGAGTCCAGAGAGTGCCCTGGCACCACTGGGGATGCAGTGCAGTGAGTCCAGAGAGTGCACTGGCACCACTGGGGATGCAGTTCAGTGAGTTCAGAGAGTGCACTGGCACCACTGGGGATGCAGTGCAGTGAGTCCAGAGAGTGCACTGGCACCACTGGGGATGCACTCCAGTGAGTCCAGAGAGTGCACTGGCACCACTGGGGACGCACTGCAATGAGTCCAGAGAGGTCACTGGCACTATTGGGGATGCACTGCAGTGAGTCCAGAGAGTGCCTTGGCACCACTGGGGATGCAGTGCAGTGAGTCCAGAGAGTACCCTGGCACCACTGGGGATGCAGTGCAGTGAGTCCAGAGAGTGCACTGGCACCACTGGGGATGCAGTGCAGTGAGTCCAGAGAGTGCACTGGCACCAGTGGGGATGCAGTACTGTGAGTCCAGAGAGTGCACTGGCACCACTGGGGATGCACTCCAGTGAGTCCAGAGAGTGCACTGGCACCACTGGGGACGCACTGCAATGAGTCCAGAGAGTGCACTGGCACCAATGGCAATGCAGTGCAGTGAGTCCAGAGAGTGCCTTGGCACCACTGGGGATGCAGTGCAGTGAGTCCAGAGAGTACCCTGGCACCACTGGGGATGCAGTGCAGTGAGTCCAGAGAGTGCACTGGCACCACTGGGGATGCAGTGCAGTGAGTCCAGAGAGTGCACTGGCACCAGTGGGGATGCAGTACTGTGAGTCCAGAGAGTGCACTGGCACCACTGGGGGTGCAGAGCAGTGAGTCCAGAGAGTGCACTGGCACCAGTGGGGATGCACTACAGTGAGTCCAGAGACTGCACTGGCACCACTGGGGATGCAGTACCGTGAGTCCAGAGAGCGCACTGGCACCACTGGTGATGCAGTGCAGTGAGTCCAGAGAGCGCACTTGCAACACTGGAGATGCAGTGCAGTGACTCCAGAGAGTGCACTGGCACCACTGGGGATGCAGTGCAGTGAGTCCAGAGAGGGCACTGGCACCACTGGGGATGCAGTGCAGTGAGTCCAGAGAGTGCACTGGCACCACTGGGGATGCACTGCAGTGAGTCCAGAGTGTGCACTGGCACCACCGGGGATGCACTGCAATGAGTCCAGAGAGTGCACTGGCACAACTGGGGATGCAGTGCCGTGAGTCCAGAGAGAGCACTGGCACCACTGGGGATGCAGTGCAGTGAGTCCAGAGAGTGCACTGGCACCACTGGGGATGCACTGCAGTGAGTCCAGAGAGTGCACTGGCACCACTGGGGATGCACTGCAGTGAGTCCAGAGAGTGCACTGGCACCACTGGGGATGCAGCGCAGTGAGTCCAGAGAGTGCACTGTCACCACCGGGGATGCACTGCAATGAGTCCAGAGAGTGCACTGGCACCACTGCGGATGCAGTGCCGTGAGTCCAGAGAGTGCACTGGCACCACTGGGGATGCAGTGCAGTGAGTCCAGAGAGTGCACTGGCACCTCTGGGGATGCAGTGCAGTGAGTCCAGAGAGTGCACTGGCACCAGTGGGGATGAAGTGCAGTGAGTCCAGAGAGTGCACTGGCACCACTGGGGATGCAGTGCAGTGAGTCCAGAGAGTGCACTGGCACCACTGGGGATGCAGTGCAGTGATTCCAGAGAGTACCCTGGCACCACTGGGGATGCAGTGCAGTGAGTCCAGAGAGTGCACTGGCACCACTGGGGATGCAGTGCCGTGAGTCCAGAGAGTGCACTAGCACCACAGGGGATGCAGTGCCGTGAGTCCAGAGTGTGCACTGCCACCACTGGGGATGCAGTGCAGTGAGTCCAGAGAGTACCCTGGCACCAGTGGGGATGCAGTGCAGTGAGTCCAGAGAGTTCACTGGCACCACTGGGGATGCAGTGCTGTGAGTCCAGAGAGTGCACTGGCACTACCGGGAATTCAGTGCAGTGAGTCCAAAGAGTACACTGGCAGCACTGGGGATGCAGTGCAGTGAGTCCAGAGAGTGCACTGGCAACACTGGGGATGCACTGCAGTGAGTCCAGAGAGTGCCCTGGCACCACTGGGGATGCAGTGCAGTGAGTCCAGAGAGTGCCCTGGCACCACTGGGGATGCAGTGCAGTGAGTCCAGAGAGTGCCCTGGCACCACTGGGGATGCAGTGCAGTGAGTCCAGAGAGTACCCTGGCACCAGTGGGGATGCAGTGCAGTGAGTCCAGACAGTTCAATGGCACCACTGGGGATGCAGTGCAGTGAGTCCAGAGAGTGCCCTGGCACCACTGGGGATGCAGTGCAGTGAGTCCAGAGAGTATCCTGGCACCAGTGGGGATGCAGTGCAGTGAGTGCAGAGAGTGCACTGGCACCACTGGGGATGCACTCCAGTGAGTCCAGAGAGTGCACTGGCACCACTGGGGATGCACTGCAATGAGTCCAGAGAGTGCACTGGCACCAATGGCAATGCAGTGCAGTGAGTCCATAGAGTGCCTTGGCACCACTGGGGATGCAGTGCCGTGAGTCCAGAGAGTACCCTGGCACCACTGGGGATGCAGTGCAGTGAGTCCAGAGAGTGCACTGGCACCACTGGAGATGCACTGCAGTGAGTCCAGAGAGTGCACTGGTACCAGTGGGAATGCAGTGCAGTGAGTCCAGAGAGTGCACTGGCACCACTGGGAATGCAGAACCGTGAGTCCAGAGAGTGCACTGGCACCACTGGGGATGCAGTGCAGTGAGTCCAGAGAGTGCACTGGCACCACTGGGGATGCAGTGCAGTGAGTCCAGAGTGTGACCTGGCACCACTGGGGATGCAGTGCAGTGAGTCCAGAGAGTGCACTGGCACCACTGGGGATGAAGTGCAGTGAGTCCAGAGAGTTCACTGGCACCACTGGGGATGCAGTGCTGTGAGTCCAGAGAGTGCACTGGCACCACCGGGAATTCAGTACAATGAGTCCAAAGAGTGCACTGGCAGCACTGGGGATGCACTGCAGTGAGTCCAGAGAGTGCCCTGGCGCCACTGGGGATGCAGTGCAGTGAGTCCAGAGAGTGCACTGGCACCACTGGGGATGCAGTTCAGTGAGTTCAGAGAGTGCACTGGCACCACTGGGGATGCAGTGCAGTGAGTGCAGAGAGTGCACTGGCACCACTGGGGATGCACTCCAGTGAGTCCAGAGAGTGCACTGGCACCACTGGGGATGCACTGCAATGAGTCCAGAGAGTGCACTGGCACCAATGGCAATGCAGTGCAGTGAGTCCAGAGAGTGCCTTGGCACCACTGGGGATGCAGTGCCGTGAGTCCAGAGAGTACCCTGGCACCACTGGGGATGCAGTGCAGTGAGTCCAGAGAGTGCACTGGCACCACTGGAGATGCACTGCAGTGAGTCCAGAGAGTGCACTGGCACCAGTGGGGATGCAGTGCAGTGAGTCCAGAGAGTGCACTGGCACCACGAGTGATGCACTACAGTGAGTCCAGAGAGTGCACTGGCACCACTGGGGATGCAGTGCAGTGAGTCCAGAGAGTGCACTGTCACCACTGGGGATGCAGTGCAGTGAGTCCAGAGAGTGCACTGGCACCACTGGGAATGCAGTGCCGTGAGTCCAGAGAGTGCACTGGCACCACTGGGGATGCAGTGCAGTGAGTCCAGAGAGTGCACTGGCACCACTGGGGATGCAGTGCAGTGAGTCCAGAGTGTGACCTGGCACCACTGGGGATGCAGTGCAGTGAGTCCAGAGAGTGCACTGGCACCACTGGGGATGAAGTGCAGTGAGTCCAGAGAGTTCACTGGCACCACTGGGGATGCAGTGCTGTGAGTCCAGAGAGTGCACTGGCACCACCGGGAATTCAGTACAATGAGTCCAAAGAGTGCACTGGCAGCACTGGGGATGCAGTGCAGTGAGTCCAGAGAGTGCCCTGGCGCCACTGGGGATGCAGTGCAGTGAGTCCAGAGAGTGCACTGGCACCACTGGGGATGCAGTTCAGTGAGTTCAGAGAGTGCACTGGCACCACTGGGGATGCAGTGCAGTGAGTCCAGAGAGTGCACTGGCACCACTGGGGATGCACTCCAGTGAGTCCAGAGAGTGCACTGGCACCACTGGGGATGCACTGCAATGAGTCCAGAGAGTGCACTGGCACCAATGGCAATGCAGTGCAGTGAGTCCAGAGAGTGCCTTGGCACCACTGGGGATGCAGTGCCGTGAGTCCAGAGAGTACCCTGGCACCACTGGGGATGCAGTGCAGTGAGTCCAGAGAGTGCACTGGCACCACTGGAGATGCACTGCAGTGAGTCCAGAGAGTGCACTGGCACCACTGGGGATGCAGTGCAGTGAGTCCAGAGAGTGCACTGGCACCACTGGGGATGCAGTGCAGTGAGTGCTGTGAGTGCACTGGCACCACTGGGGATGCACTCCAGTGAGTCCAGAGAGTGCACTGGCACCACTGGGGATGCACTGCAATGAGTCCAGAGAGTGCACTGGCACCAATGGCAATGCAGTGCAGTGAGTCCAGAGAGTGCCTTGGCACCACTGGGGATGCAGTGCCGTGAGTCCAGAGAGTACCCTGGCACCACTGGGGATGCAGTGCAGTGAGTCCAGAGAGTGCACTGGCACCACTGGAGATGCACTGCAGTGAGTCCAGAGAGTGCACTGGCACCAGTGGGGATGCAGTGCAGTGAGTCCAGAGAGTGCACTGGCACCACGAGTGATGCACTACAGTGAGTCCAGAGAGTGCACTGGCACCACTGGGGATGCAGTGCAGTGAGTCCAGAGAGTGCACTGTCACCACTGGGGATGCAGTGCAGTGAGTCCAGAGAGTGCACTGGCACCACTGGGAATGCAGTGCCGTGAGTCCAGAGAGTGCACTGGCACCACTGGGGATGCAGTGCAGTGAGTCCAGAGAGTGCACTGGCACCACTGGGGATGCAGTGCAGTGAGTCCAGAGTGTGACCTGGCACCACTGGGGATGCAGTGCAATGAGTCCAGAGAGTGCACTGGCACCACTGGGGATGAAGTGCAGTGAGTCCAGAGAGTTCACTGGCACCACTGGGGATGCAGTGCTGTGAGTCCAGAGAGTGCACTGGCACCACCGGGAATTCAGTACAATGAGTCCAAAGAGTGCACTGGCAGCACTGGGGATGCAGTGCAGTGAGTCCAGAGAGTGCCCTGGCGCCACTGGGGATGCAGTGCAGTGAGTCCAGAGAGTGCACTGGCACCACTGGGGATGCAGTTCAGTGAGTTCAGAGAGTGCACTGGCACCACTGGGGATGCAGTGCAGTGAGTCCAGAGAGTGCACTGGCACCACTGGGGATGCACTCCAGTGAGTCCAGAGAGTGCACTGGCACCACTGGGGATGCACTGCAATGAGTCCAGAGAGTGCACTGGCACCAATGGCAATGCAGTGCAGTGAGTCCAGAGAGTGCCTTGGCACCACTGGGGATGCAGTGCCGTGAGTCCAGAGAGTACCCTGGCACCACTGGGGATGCAGTGCAGTGAGTCCAGAGAGTGCACTGGCACCACTGGAGATGCACTGCAGTGAGTCCAGAGAGTGCACTGGCACCACTGGGGATGCAGTGCAGTGAGTCCAGAGAGTGCACTGGCACCACTGGGGATGCACCCCGGTGAGTCCAGAGAGTGCACTGGCACCACTGGGGATTCAGTGCAGTGAGTCCAGAGAGTACCCTGGCACCAGTGGGGATGAAGTGCAGTGAGTCCAGAGAGTTCACTGGCACCACTGGGGATGCAGTGCAGTGAGTCCAGAGAGTGCCCTGGCACCACTGGGGATGCAGTGCAGTGAGTCCAGAGAGTATCCTGGCACCAGTGGGGATGCAGTGCAGTGAGTGCAGAGAGTGCACTGGCACCACTGGGGATGCAGTGCAGTGAGTCCAGAGAGTGCACTGGCACCACTGGGGATGCAGTGCAGTGAGTCCAGAGAGTGCACTGGCACCACGAGTGATGCACTACAGTGAGTCCAGAGAGTGCACTGGCACCACTGGGGATGCAGTGCAGTGAGTCCAGAGAGTGCACTGGCACCACTGGGGATGCAGTGCAGTGAGTCCAGAGAGTGCACTGGCACCACTGGGAATGCAGTGCCGTGAGTCCAGAGAGTGCACTGGCACCACTGGGGATGCAGTGCAGTGAGTCCAGAGAGTGCACTGGCACCACTGGGGATGCAGTGCAGTGAGTCCAGAGTGTGACCTGGCACCACTGGGGATGCAGTGCAATGAGTCCAGAGAGTGCACTGGCACCACTGGGGATGAAGTGCAGTGAGTCCAGAGAGTTCACTGGCACCACTGGGGATGCAGTGCTGTGAGTCCAGAGAGTGCACTGGCACCACCGGGAATTCAGTACAATGAGTCCAAAGATTGCACTGGCACCACTGGGGATGCACTGCAGTGAGTCCAGAGAGTGCACTGGCACCACTGGGGATGCAGTGCAGTGAGTCCAGAGAGTGCCCTGGCGCCACTGGGGATGCAGTGCAGTGAGTCCAGAGAGTGCACTGGCACCACGAGTGATGCACTACAGGGAGTCCAGAGAGTGCCTTGGCACCACTGGGGATGCAGCGCAGTGAGTCCAGAGAGTGCACTGGCACCACTGGGGATGCAGTGCAGTGAGTCCAGAGAGTGCAGTGGCACCACTGGGGATGCAGTGCAGTGAGTCCAGAGAGTGCACTGGCACCACTGGGGATGCACTGCAGAGAGTCCAGAGAGTGCACTGGCACCACTGGGGATGCACTGCAGTGAGTCCAGAGAGTGCACTGGCACCACTGGAGATGCAGTCCAGTGAGTCCAGAGAGTGCACTGGCACCACTGGGGATGCACTGCAGTGAGTCCAGAGAGTGCACTTGCAACACTGGAGATGCAGTGCAGTGAGTCCAGAGAGTGCTCTGGCAACACTGGAGATGCAGTGCAGTGACTCCAGAGAGTGCAGTGGCACCACTGGGGATGCAGTGCAGTGAGTCCAGAGACGGCACTGGCACCACTGGGGATGCAGTGCAGTGAGTCCAGAGAGTGCACTGGCACCACTGGGGATGCACTGCAGTGAGTCCAGAGTGTGCACTGGCACCACCGGGGATGCACTGCAATGAGTCCAGAGAGTGCACTGGCACCACTGGGGATGCAGTGCCGTGAGTCCAGAGAGTGCACTGGCACCACTGGGGATGCACTGCAGTGAGTTCAGAGAGTGCACTGGCACCGCTGGAAATGGAGTGCAGTGAGTCCAGAGAGTGCACTGGAACCACTGGGGATGCAGTGCAGTGAGTCCAGAGAGTGCACTGGCACCACTGGAAATGGAGTGCAGTGAGTCCAGAGAGTGCACTGGCACCACTGGGGATGCAGTGCAGTGAGTCCAGAGAGTGCACTGGCACCACTGGGGATGCAGTGCGGTGAGTCCAGAGAGCGCACTGGCACCACTGGGGATGCAGTGCAGTGAGTCCAGAGAGTGCAGTGGCACCACTGGGGATGAAGTGCAGTGAGTCCAGAGAGTGCACTGGCACCACAGGGGATGCACCCTGGTGAGTCCAGAGAGTGCACTGGCAAAACTGGGGATGCACTACAGTGAGTCCAGAGAGTGCACTGGCACCACTGGGGATGCAGTGCCGTGAGTCCAGAGAGTGCACTAGCACCACTGGGGATGCAGTGCCGTGAGTCCAGAGTGTGCACTGCCACCACTGGGGATGCAGTGCAGTGAGTCCAGAGAGTGCACTGGCACCACTGGGGATGCAGTGCAGTGAGTCCAGAGAGTGCACTGGCACCACTGGGGATGCAGTGCCGTGAGTCCAGAGAGTGCACTGGCTCCACCGGGGATGCAGTGCAGTGAGTCCAGAGAGTGCACTGGCACCACTGGGGATACACTGCAGAGAGTCCAGAGAGTGCACTGTCACCACTGGGGATGCACTGCAGCGAGTCCAGAGAGTGCACTGGCACCACTGGGGATGCAGTGCAGTGAGTCCAGAGAGTGCCCTGGCACCACTGGGGATGCAGTGCAGTGAGTCCAGAGAGTACCCTGGCACCAGTGGCGATGCACTGCAGTGAGTCCAGAGAGTTCACTGGCACCACCGGGGATGCAGTGCAGTGATCCAGAGAGTGCACTGGCACCACTGGGGATGCAGTGAAGTGAGTCCAGAGAGTATCCTGGCACTAGTGGGGATGCAGTGCAGTGAGTCCAGAGAGTTCACTGGCACCAATGGGGATGCAGTTCCGTCAGTCCAGAGAGTGCACTGGCACCACTGGGGATGCAGTACCGTGAGTCCACAGTGTGCACTGGCACCACAGGGGATGCAGTGCATTGAGTCCAGAGAGTGCACTGGCACCACTGGGGATGCAGTGCAGTGAGTCCAGAGAGTGCACTGGCACCACTGGGGATGCAGTGCCGTGAGTCCAGAGAGTCCACTGGCACCACTGGGGATGCAGTGCCGTGAGTCCAGAGAGTGCACTGGCACCACTGGGGATGCAGTTCCGTGAGTCCAGAGAGTCCACTGGCACCACTGGGGATGCACTACAGTGAGTCCAGAGAGTGCACTGGCACCACTGGGGATGCAGTGCTGTGAGTCCAGAGAGTGCACTGGCACCACTGGGGATGCAGTGCCGTGAGTCCAGAGAGTGCACTGGCACCACTGGGGATGCAGTGCGGTGAGTCCAGAGAGTGCACTGGCACCACTGGGGATGCAGTGCAGTGAGTCCAGAGAGTGCAGTGGCACCACTGGGGATGAAGTGCAGTGAGTCCAGAGAGTGCACTGGCACCACAGGGGATGCACCCTGGTGAGTCCAGAGAGTGCACTGGCAAAACTGGGGATGCACTACAGTGAGTCCAGAGAGTGCACTGGCACCACTGGGGATGCAGTGCAGTGAGTCCAGAGAGTGCACTAGCACCACTGGGGATGCAGTGCCGTGAGTCCAGAGTGTGCACTGCCACCACTGGGGATGCAGTGCAGTGAGTCCAGAGAGTGCACTGGCACCACTGGGGATGCAGTGCAGTGAGTCCAGAGAGTGCACTGGCACCACTGGGGATGCAGTGCCGTGAGTCCAGAGAGTGCACTGGCTCCACCGGGGATGCAGTGCAGTGAGTCCAGAGAGTGCACTGGCACCACTGGGGATACACTGCAGAGAGTCCAGAGAGTGCACTGTCACCACTGGGGATGCACTGCAGTGAGTCCAGAGAGTGCACTGGCACCACTGGGGATGCAGTGCAGTGAGTCCAGAGAGTGCCCTGGCACCACTGGGGATGCAGTGCAGTAGTCCAGAGAGTACCCTGGCACCAGTGGCGATGCACTGCAGTGAGTCCAGAGAGTTCACTGGCACCACCGGGGATGCAGTGCAGTGATCCAGAGAGTGCACTGGCACCACTGGGGATGCAGTGAAGTGAGTCCAGAGAGTATCCTGGCACTAGTGGGGATGCAGTGCAGTGAGTCCAGAGAGTTCACTGGCACCAATGGGGATGCAGTTCCGTCAGTCCAGAGAGTGCACTGGCACCACTGGGGATGCAGTACCGTGAGTCCACAGTGTGCACTGGCACCACAGGGGATGCAGTGCATTGAGTCCAGAGAGTGCACTGGCACCACTGGGGATGCAGTGCAGTGAGTCCAGAGAGTGCACTGGCACCACTGGGGATGCAGTGCCGTGAGTCCAGAGAGTCCACTGGCACCACTGGGGATGCAGTGCCGTGAGTCCAGAGAGTGCACTGGCACCACTGGGGATGCAGTTCCGTGAGTCCAGAGAGTCCACTGGCACCACTGGGGATGCACTACAGTGAGTCCAGAGAGTGCACTGGCACCACTGGGGATGCAGTGCAGTGAGTCCAGAGAGTGCACTGGCACCACTGGGGATGCAGTGCAGTGAGTCCAGAGTGTGACCTGGCACCACTGGGGATGCAGTGCAGTGAGTCCAGAGAGTGCACTGGCACCACTGGGGATGAAGTGCAGTGAGTCCAGAGAGTGCACTGGCACCACTGGGGATGCACCCCGGTGAGTCCAGAGAGTACACTGGCACCACTGGGGATGCACTACAGTGAGTCCAGAGAGTGCACTGGCACCACTGGGGATGCAGTGCTAGTGAGTCCAGAGAGTGCACTGTCACCACTGGGGATGCAGTGCAGTGAGTCCAGAGAGTGCACTGGCACCACTGGGGATGCAGTGCAGTGAGTCCAGAGAGTGCACTGGCACCACTGGGGATGCACTGCAGTGAGTCCAGAGAGTGCACAAGCACCACTGGGGATGCACTGCAGTGAGTCCAGAGAGTGCACTGGCACCACTGCTTGTGCAGTGCAGTGAGTCCAGAGAGTGCACTGGCACCACTGGGGATGCAGTGCAGTGAGTCCAGAGAGTGCACTGGCACCGCTGGAGATGCAGTGCAGTGAGTCCAGAGAGTGCACTGGCACCACCTGGGATGCAGTGCAGTGAGTACAGATAGTGCACTGGCACCACTGGGGATGCAGTGCCGTGAGTCCAGAGAGTGCACTGGCACCACTGGGGATGCAGTGCAGTGAGTCCAGAGAGTACACTGGCACCGCTGGAGATGCAGTGCAGTGAGTCCAGATAGTGAACTGGCACCACCTGGGATGCACTGCAGTGAGTCCAGAGAGTGCACTGGCACCTCTGGGGATGCAGTGCAGTGAGTCCAGAGAGTGCACTGGCACCTCTGGGGATGAAGTGCAGTGAGTCCAGAGAGTGCACTGGCACCACTGGGGATGCAGTGCAGTGAGTCCAGAGAGTGCAGTTGCACCACTGGGGATACAGCGCAGTGAGTCCAGAGAGTGCACTGGCACCACTGGGGATGCAGCGCAGTGAGTCCAGAGAGTGCACTGGCACCACTGGGGATGCAGCGCAGTGAGTCCAGAGAGTGCACTGGCACCACTGGGGATGCACTGCCGTGAGTCCAGAGAGTGCCCTGGCACCACTGGGAATGCACTGCCGTGAGTCCAGAGAGTGCACTGGCACCTCTGGGGATGCAGTGCAGTGAGTCCAGAGAGTGCACTGGCAGCACTGGGGATGCAGTGCAGTGAGTCCAGAGAGTGCACTGGCACCACTGGGGAGACAGTGCAGTGAGTCCAGAGAGTGCACTGGCACCACTGGGGATGCAGTGCAGTGAGTCCAGAGAGTGCACTGGCACCACTGGGGATGCAGTGCAGTGAGTCCAGAGAGTGCACTGGCACCACTGGGGATGCACTGCAGTGAGTACAGAGAGTGCACTGGCACCACTGGTGATGCAGGCCAGTGAGTCCAGAGAGTGCACTGGCACCACTGGGGATGCACTGCAGTGAGTCCAGAGAGTGCACTTGCAACACTGGAGATGCAGTGCAGTGAGTCCAGAGAGTGCTCTGGCAACACTGGAGATGCAGTGCAGTGAGTCCAGAGAGTGCAGTGGCACCACTGGGGATGCAGTGCAGTGAGTCCAGAGAGGGCACTGGCACCACTGGGGATGCAGTGCAGTGAGTCCAGAGAGTGCACTGGCACCACTGGGGATGCAGTGCAGTGAGTCCAGAGAGTGCACTGGCACCACCGGGGATGCACTGCAATGAGCCCAGAGAGTGCACTGGCACCACTGGGGATGCAGTGCCGTGAGTCCAGAGAGTGCACTGGCACCACTGGGGATGCAGTGCAGTGAGTCCAGAGAGTGCACTGGCACCACTGGGGATGCAGTGCAGTGAGTCCAGAGAGTCCACTGGCACCACTGGGGATGCAGTGCCGTGAGTCCAGAGAGTGCACTGGCACCACTGGGGATGCAGTGCCGTGAGTCCAGAGAGTCCACTGGCACCACTGAGGATGCAGTGCAGTGAGTCCAGAGAGTGCACTGGCACCAGTGGGGATGCAGTGCAGTGAGTCCAGAGAGTGCACTGGCACCACTGGGGATGCAGTGCAGTGAGTCCAGAGTGTGACCTGGCACCACTGGGGATGCAGTGCAGTGAGTCCAGAGAGTGCACTGGCACCACTGGGGATGCACCCCGGTGAGTCCAGAGAGTACACTGGCACCACTGGGGATGCACTACAGTGAGTCCAGAGAGTGCACTGGCACCACTGGGGATGCAGTGCTAGTGAGTCCAGAGAGTGCACTGTCACCACTGGGGATGCACTGCAGTGAGTCCAGAGAGTGCACTGGCACCACTGGGGATGCAATGGAGTGAGTCCAGAGAGTGCACTGGCACCACTGGGGATGCACTGCAGTGACTCAAGAGAGCGCACTGGCACCACTGGGGATGCAGTGCAGTGAGTCCAGAGAGTGCACTGGCACCACAGGGGATACACTGCAGTGAGTCCAGAGAATGCACTGGCACCACTGGGGATGCAATGGAGTGAGTCCAGAGAGTGCACTGGCACCACTGGGGATGCACTGCAGTGAGTCCAGAGAGTGCACTGGCACCACTGGGGATGCAGTGCAGTGAGTCCAGAGAGTGCACGGGCACCCCTGGGGATGCAGTGCAGTGAGTCCAGAGAGTGCACGGGCACCACTGGGGATGCAGTGCAGTGAGTCAAGAGAGTGCACTGGCACCACTGGTTGTGCAGTGCAGTGAGTCCAGAGAGTGCACTGGCACCACTGGGGATGCAGTGCAGTGAGTCCAGAGAGTACCCTGGCACCACTGGGGATGCAGTGCAGTGAGTCCAGAGAGTGCACTGGCACCACTGGTTGTGCAGTGGAGTGAGTCCAGAGAGTGCACTGGCACCACCTGGGATGCAGTGCAGTGAGTACAGATAGTGCACTGGCACCACTGGGGATGCAGTGCAGTGAGTCCAGAGAGTGCACTGGCACCACTGGGGATGAAGTGCAGTGAGTCCAGAGAGTCCACTGGCACCACTAGGGATGCAGTGCAGTGAGTCCAGAGAGTGCACTGGCACCGCTGGAGATGCAGTGCAGTGAGTCCAGATAGTGCACTGGCACCACCTGGGATGCACTGCAGTGAGTCCAGAGAGTGCACAAGCACCACTGGGGATGCACTGCAGTGAGTCCAGAGAGTGCACTGGCACCTCTGGTTGTGCAGTGCAGTGAGTCCAGAGACTGCACTGCCACCACTGGGGATGCAGTGCAGTGAGTCCAGAGAGTGCACTGGCACCGCTGGAGATGCAGTGCAGTGAGTCCAGATAGTGCACTGGCACCACCTGGGATGCAGTGCAGTGAGTACAGATAGTGCACTGGCACCACCTGGGATGCAGTGCAGTGAGTACAGATAGTGCACTGGCACCACTGGGGATGCAGTGCAGTGAGTCCAGAGAGTGCACTGGCACCAGTGGGGATGCAGTACAGTGAGTCCAGAGAGTACACTGGCACCGCTGGAGATGCAGTGCAGTGAGTCCAGATAGTGCACTGGCACCACCTGGGATGCACTGCAGTGAGTCCAGAGAGTGCACTGGCACCTCTGGGGATGCAGTGCAGTGAGTCCAGAGAGTGCACTGGCACCTCTGGGGATGAAGTGCAGTGAGTCCAGAGAGTGCACAGGCACCACTGGGGATGCAGTGCAGTGAGTCCAGAGAGTGCAGGTGCACCACTGGGGATACAGCGCAGTGAGTCCAGAGAGTGCACTGGCACCACTGGGGATGCAGCGCAGTGAGTCCAGAGAGTGCACTGGCACCACTGGGGATGCAGCGCAGTGAGTCCAGAGAGTGCACTGGCACCACTGGGGATGCACTGCCGTGAGTCCAGAGAGTGCACTGGCACCACTGGGGATGCACTGCCGTGAGTCAAGAGAGTGCACTGGCACCTCTGGGGATGCAGTGCAATGAGTCCAGAGAGTGCACTGGCAGCACTGGGGATGCAGTGCAGTGAGTCCAGAGAGTGCACTTGCACCACTGGGGAGACAGTGCAGTGAGTCCAGAGAGTGCACTGGCACCACTGGGGATGCAGTTCAGTGAGTCCAGAGAGTGCACTGGCACCACTGGGGATGCAGTGCAGTGAGTGCAGAGAGTGCACTGGCACCACTGGGGATGCACTGCAGTGAGTCCAGAGAGTGCACTGGCACCACTGGTGATGCAGGCCAGTGAGTCCAGAGAGTGCACTGGCACCACTGGGGATGCACTGCAGTGAGTCCAGAGAGTGCACTTGCAACACTGGAGATGCAGTGCAGTGAGTCCAGAGAGTGCTCTGGCAACACTGGAGATGCAGTGCAGTGACTCCAGAGAGTGCAGTGGCACCACTGGGGATGCAGTGCAGTGAGTCCAGAGAGGGCACTGGCACCACTGGGGATGCAGTGCAGTGAGTCCAGAGAGTGCACTGGCACCACTGGGGATGCACTGCAGTGAGTCCAGAGAGTGCACTGGCACCACCGGGGATGCACTGCAATGAGTCCAGAGAGTGCACTGGCACCACTGGGGATGCAGTGCCGTGAGTCCAGAGAGTGCACTGGCACCACTGGGGATGCACTGCAGTGAGTTCAGAGAGTGCACAGGCACCACTGGGGATGCAGTGCAGTGAGTCCAGAGAGTGCACTGGCACCACTGGGGATGCAGTGCAGTGAGTCTAGAGAGTGACCTGGCACCACTGGGGATGCAGTGCAGTGAGTCCAGAGAGTGCAGTGGCACCACTGGGGATGAAGTGCAGTGAGTCCAGAGAGTGCACTGGCACCACAGGGGATGCACCCTGGTGAGTCCAGAGAGTGCACTGGCAAAACTGGGGATGCACTACAGTGAGTCCAGAGAGTGCACTGGCACCACTGGGGATGCAGTGCCGTGAGTCCAGAGAGTGCACTAGCACCACTGGGGATGCAGTGCCGTGAGTCCAGAGTGTGCACTGCCACCACTGGGGATGCAGTGCAGTGAGTCCAGAGAGTGCACTGGCACCACTGGGGATGCAGTGCAGTGAGTCCAGAGAGTGCACTGGCACCACTGGGGATGCAGTGCCGTGAGTCCAGAGAGTGCACTGGCTCCACCGGGGATGCAGTGCAGTGAGTCCAGAGAGTGCACTGGCACCACTGGGGATACACTGCAGAGAGTCCAGAGAGTGCACTGGCACCACTGGGGATGCACTGCAGTGAGTCCAGAAAGTGCACTGGCACCACTGGGGATGCAGTGCAGTGAGTCCAGAGAGTGCCCTGGCACCACTGGGGATGCAGTGCAGTGAGTCCAGAGAGTACCCTGGCACCAGTGGCGATGCAGTGCAGTGAGTCCAGAGAGTTCACTGGCACCACTGGAGATGCACTGCAGTGAGTCCAGAGAGTGCCCTGGCACCACTGGGGATGCAGTGCAGTGAGTCCAGAGAGTATCCTGGCACTAGTGGGAATGCAGTGCAGTGAGTCCAGAGAGTTCACTGGCACCAATGGGGATGCAGTTCCGTCAGTCCAGAGAGTGCACTGGTACCACTGGGGATGCACTACCGTGAGTCCACAGTGTGCACTGCCACCACAGGGGATGCAGTGCAGTGAGTCCAGAGAGTGCACTGGCACCACTGGGGATGCAGTGCAGTGAGTCCAGAGAGTGCACTGGCACCACTGGGGATGCAGTGCAGCGAGTCCAGAGAGTGCACTGGCACCACTGGGGATGCAGTGCAGTGAGTCCAGAGAGTCCACTGGCACCACTGGGGATGCAGTGCCGTGAGTCCAGAGAGTGCACTGGCACCACTGGGGATACACTGCAGTGAGTCCAGAGAGTGCACTGGCACCACTGGGGATGCAATGGAGTGAGTCCAGAGAGTGCACTGGCCCCACTGGGGATGCACTGCAGTGACTCAAGAGAGTGAACTGGCACCACTGGGGATGCAGTGCAGTGAGTCCAGAGAGTGCACTGGCACCACTGGGGATGCACTGCAGTGAGTCCAGAGAGTGCACGGGCACCCCTGGGGATGCAGTGCAGTGAGTCCAGAGAGTGCACGGGCACCACTGGGGATGCAGTGCAGTGAGTCCAGAGAGTGCACTGGCACCACTGGTTGTGCAGTGCAATGAGTCCAGAGAGTGCACTGGCACCACTGGGGATGCAGTGCAGTGAGTTCAGAGAGTACCCTGGCACCAGTGGGGATGCAGTGCAGTGAGTCCAGAGAGTGCACTGGCACCACCTGGGATGCAGTGCAGTGAGTACAGATAGTGCACTGGCACCACTGGGGATGCAGTGCAGTGAGTCCAGAGAGTGCACTGGCACCACTGGGGATGAAGTGCAGTGAGTCCAGAGAGTCCACTGGCACCACTAGGGATGCAGTGCAGTGAGTCCAGAGAGTGCACTGGCACCGCTGGAGATGGAGTGCAGTGAGTCCAGATAGTGCACTGGCACCACCTTGGATGCACTGCAGTGAGTCCAGAGAGTGCACAAGCACCACTGGGGATGCACTGCAGTGAGTCCAGAGAGTGCACTGGCACCACTGGTTGTGCAGTGCAGTGAGTCCAGAGAGTGCACTGGCACCGCTGGAGATGCAGTGCATTGAGTCCAGAGAGTGCACTGGCACCACCTGGGATGCAGTGCTGTGAGTACAGATAGTGCACTGGCACCACTGGGGATGCACTGCAGTGAGTCCAGAGAGTGCACTGGCACCACTGGGGATGCAGTGCAGTGAGTCCAGAGAGTACACTGGCACCGCTGGAGATGCAGTGCAGTGAGTCCAGATAGTGCACTGGCACCACCTGGGATGCAGTGCAGTGAGTCCAGAGAGTGCACTGGCACCTCTGGGGATGCAGTGCAGTGAGTCCAGAGAGTGCACTGGCACCTCTGGGGATTAAGTGCAGTGAGTCCAGAGAGTGCACTGGCACCACTGGGGATGCAGTGCAGTGAGTCCAGAGAGTGCACTGGCACCACTGGGGATACAGCGCAGTGAGTCCAGAGAGTGCACTGGCACCACTGGGGATGCAGCGCAGTGAGTCCAGAGAGTGCACTGGCACCACTGGGGATGCAGCGCAGTGAGTCCAGAGAGTGCACTGGCACCACTGGGGATGCACTGCCATGAGTCCAGAGAGTGCACTGGCACCACTGGGGATGCACTGCCGTGAGTCCAGAGAGTGCACTGGCACCTCTCGGGATGCAGTGCAGTGAGTCCAGAGAGTGCACTGGCAGCACTGGGGATGCAGTGCAGTGAGTCCAGAGAGTGCACTTGCACCACTGGGGAGACAGTGCAGTGAGTCCAGAGAGTGCACTGGCACCACTGGGGATGCAGTGCAGTGAGTCCAGAGAGTGCACTGGCACCACTGCGGATGCAGTGCAGTGAGTCCAGAGAGTGCACTGGCACCACTGGGGATGCACTGCAGTGAGTCCAGAGAGGGCACTGGCACTATTGGGGATGCACCCCGGTGAGTCCAGAGAGTGCACTGGCACCACTGGGGATGCAGTGCGGTGAGTCCAGAGAGGTCACTGGCACCACTGGGGATGCAGTGCAGTGAGTCCAGAGAGTGCCCTGGCACCACTGGGGATGCAGTGCAGTGAGTCCAGAGAGTGCACTGGCACCACTGGGGATGCAGTGCAGTGAGTCCAGAGAGTGCACTAGCACCACTGGGGATGCAGTGCAGTGAGTCCAGAGAGTGCACTGGCACCACTGGGGATGCAGTGCAGTGAGTCCAGAGAGTGCACTGGCACCACTGGGGATGCAGTGCAGTGAGTCCAGAGAGTGCACTGGCACCACTGGGGATGCACTGCAATGAGTCCAGAGAGTGCACTGGCACCAATGGCAATGCAGTGCAGTGAGTCCAGAGAGTGCACTGGCACCACTGGGGATGCAGTGCCGTTGGTCCAGAGAGTGCACTAGCACCACTGGGGGTGCAGTGCCGTGAGTCCAGAGTGCACTGGCACCACTGGGGATGCAGTGCAGTGAGTCCAGAGAGTGCACTGGCACCAGTGGGGATGCAGTGCTGTGAGTCCAGAGAGTGCCTTGGCACCACTGGGGATGCAGTGCAGTGAGTCCAGAGAGTGCACTGTCACCACCGGGGATGCAGTGCCGTCAGTCCAGAGAGTGCACTGGCACCACTGGGGATGCACTGCAGTGAGTCCAGAGAGTGCCCTGGCACCACTGGGGATGCACTGCAGTGAGACCAGAGATTGCACTGGTACGATTGGGGATGCACTGCAGTGAGTCCAGAGAGTGCACTGGCACCACTGGGGATGCAGTGCAGTGAGTCCAGAGAGTGCACTGGCACCACTGGGGATGCAGTGAAGTGATTCAAGAGAGTGCACTGGCACCACTAGGGATGCAGTGCAGTGAGTCCAGAGAGTTAACTGGCACCACTGGGGATGCAATGCAGTGAGTCCAGAGAGTGCACTGGCCCTACTGGGGATGTAGTGCAGTGAGTCCACAGAGGGCACTGGAACCACTGGGGATGCAGTGCCGTGAGTCCAGAGAGTGCCCCGGCACCACCTGGGATGCAGTGCAGTGAGTCCAGAGAGTGATGTGGCACCACTGGGGATGCAGTGCAGTGAGTCCAGAGAGTGCACTGGCACCTCTGGGGATGAAGTGCAGTGAGTCCAGAGAGTGCACTGGCACCACTGGGGATGCAGTGCAGTGAGTCCAGAGAGTGCAGTTGCACCACTGGGGATACAGCGCAGTGAGTCCAGAGAGTGCACTGGCACCACTGGGGATGCAGCGCAGTGAGTCCAGAGAGTGCACTGGCACCACTGGGGATGCAGCGCAGTGAGTCCAGAGAGTGCACTGGCACCACTGGGGATGCACTGCCGTGAGTCCAGAGAGTGCACTGGCACCACTGGGGATGCACTGCCGTGAGTCCAGAGAGTGCACTGGCACCTCTGGGGATGCAGTGCAATGAGTCCAGAGAGTGCACTGGCAGCACTGGGGATGCAGTGCAGTGAGTCCAGAGAGTGCACTTGCACCACTGGGGAGACAGTGCAGTGAGTCCAGAGAGTGCACTGGCACCACTGGGGATGCAGTTCAGTGAGTCCAGAGAGTGCACTGGCACCACTGGGGATGCAGTGCAGTGAGTCCAGAGAGTGCACTGGCACCACTGGGGATGCACTGCAGTGAGTCCAGAGAGTGCACTGGCACCACTGGTGATGCAGGCCAGTGAGTCCAGAGAGTGCACTGGCACCACTGGGGATGCACTGCAGTGAGTCCAGAGAGTGCACTTGCAACACTGGAGATGCAGTGCAGTGAGTCCAGAGAGTGCTCTGGCAACACTGGAGATGCAGTGCAGTGACTCCAGAGAGTGCAGTGGCACCACTGGGGATGCAGTGCAGTGAGTCCAGAGAGGGCACTGGCACCACTGGGGATGCAGTGCAGTGAGTCCAGAGAGTGCACTGGCACCACTGGGGATGCACTGCAGTGAGTCCAGAGAGTGCACTGGCACCACCGGGGATGCACTGCAATGAGTCCAGAGAGTGCACTGGCACCACTGGGGATGCAGTGCCGTGAGTCCAGAGAGTGCACTGGCACCACTGGGGATGCACTGCAGTGAGTTCAGAGAGTGCACTGGCACCACTGGGGATGCAGTGCAGTGAGTCCAGAGAGTGCACTGGCACCACTGGGGATGCAGTGCAGTGAGTCTAGAGAGTGACCTGGCACCACTGGGGATGCAGTGCAGTGAGTCCAGAGAGTGCAGTGGCACCACTGGGGATGAAGTGCAGTGAGTCCAGAGAGTGCACTGGCACCACAGGGGATGCACCATGGTGAGTCCAGAGAGTGCACTGGCAAAACTGGGGATGCACTACAGTGAGTCCAGAGAGTGCACTGGCACCACTGGGGATGCAGTGCCGTGAGTCCAGAGAGTGCACTAGCACCACTGGGGATGCAGTGCCGTGAGTCCAGAGTGTGCACTGCCACCACTGGGGATGCAGTGCAGTGAGTCCAGAGACTGCACTGGCACCACTGGGGATGCAGTGCAGTGAGTCCAGAGAGTGCACTGGCACCACTGGGGATGCAGTGCCGTGAGTCCAGAGAGTGCACTGGCTCCACCGGGGATGCAGTGCAGTGAGTCCAGAGAGTGCACTGGCACCACTGGGGATACACTGCAGAGAGTCCAGAGAGTGCACTGGCACCACTGGGGATGCACTGCAGTGAGTCCAGAGAGTGCACTGGCACCACTGGGGATGCAGTGCAGTGAGTCCAGAGAGTGCCCTGGCACCACTGGGGATGCAGTGCAGTGAGTCCAGAGAGTACCCTGGCACCAGTGGGGATGCAGTGCAGTGAGTCCAGAGAGTTCACTGGCACCACTGGGGATGCAGTGCAGTGAGTCCAGAGAGTGCCCTGGCACCACTGGGGATGCAGTGCAGTGAGTCCAGAGAGTATCCTGGCACTAGTGGGAATGCAGTGCAGTGAGTCCAGAGAGTTCACTGGCACCAATGGGGATGCAGTTCCGTCAGTCCAGAGAGTGCACTGGTACCACTGGGGATGCACTACCGTGAGTCCACAGTGTGCACTGGCACCACAGGGGATGCAGTGCAGTGAGTCCAGAGAGTGCACTGGCACCACTGGGGATGCAGCGCAGTGAGTCCAGAGAGTGCACTGGCACCACTGGGGATGCAGTGCAGTGAGTCCAGAGAGTGCACTGGCACCACTGGGGATGCAGTGCAGTGAGTCCAGAGAGTCCACTGGCACCACTGGGGATGCAGTGCCGTGAGTCCAGAGAGTGCACTGGCACCACTGGGGATACACTGCAGTGAGTCCAGAGAGTGCACTGGCACCACTGGGGATGCAATGGAGTGAGTCCAGAGAGTGCACTGGCCCCACTGGGGATGCACTGCAGTGACTCAAGAGAGTGAACTGGCACCACTGGGGATGCAGTGCAGTGAGTCCAGAGAGTGCACTGGCACCACAGGGGATACACTGCAGTGAGTCCAGAGAATGCACTGGCACCACTGGGGATGCAATGGAGTGAGTCCAGAGAGTGCACTGGCACCACTGGGGATGCACTGCAGTGACTCAAGAGAGCGCACTGGCACCACTGGGGATGCAGTGCAGTGAGTCCAGAGAGTGCACTGGCACCACTGGGGATGCACTGCAGTGAGTCCAGAGAGTGCACGGGCACCCCTGGGGATGCAGTGCAGTGAGTCCAGAGAGTGCACGGGCACCACTGGGGATGCAGTGCAGTGAGTCCAGAGAGTGCACTGGCACCACTGGTTGTGCAGTGCAGTGAGTCCAGAGAGTGCACTGGCACCACTGGGGATGCAGTGCAGTGAGTCCAGAGAGTACCCTGGCACCAGTGGGGATGCAGTGCAGTGAGTCCAGAGAGTGCACTGGCACCACCTGGGATGCAGTGCAGTGAGTACAGATAGTGCACTGGCACCAATGGGGATGCAGTGCAGTGAGTCCAGAGAGTGCACTGGCACCACTGGGGATGAAGTGCAGTGAGTCCAGAGAGTCCACTGGCACCACTAGGGATGCAGTGCAGTGAGTCCAGAGAGTGCACTGGCACCGCTGGAGATGGAGTGCAGTGAGTCCAGATAGTGCACTGGCACCACCTTGGATGCACTGCAGTGAGTCCAGAGAGTGCACAAGCACCACTGGGGATGCACTGCAGTGAGTCCAGAGAGTGCACTGGCACCACTGGTTGTGCAGTGCAGTGAGTCCAGAGAGTGCACTGGCACCGCTGGAGATGCAGTGCATTGAGTCCAGAGAGTGCACTGGCACCACCTGGGATGCAGTGCTGTGAGTACAGATAGTGCACTGGCACCACTGGGGATGCACTGCAGTGAGTCCAGAGAGTGCACTGGCAGCACTGGGGATGCAGTGCAGTGAGTCCAGAGAGTACACTGGCACCGCTGGAGATGCAGTGCAGTGAGTCCAGATAGTGCACTGGCACCACCTGGGATGCAGTGCAGTGAGTCCAGAGAGTGCACTGGCACCTCTGGGGATGCAGTGCAGTAAGTCCAGAGAGTGCACTGGCACCTCTGGGGATGAAGTGCAGTGAGTCCAGAGAGTGCACTGGCACCACTGGGGATGCAGTGCAGTGAGTCCAGAGAGTGCACTGGCACCACTGGGGATACAGCGCAGTGAGTCCAGAGAGTGCACTGGCACCACTGGGGATGCAGCGCAGTGAGTCCAGAGAGTGCACTGGCACCACTGGGGATGCAGCGCAGTGAGTCCAGAGAGTGCACTGGCACCACTGGGGATGCACTGCCGTGAGTCCAGAGAGTGCACTGGCACCACTGGGGATGCACTGCCGTGAGTCCAGAGAGTGCACTGGCACCTCTGGGGATGCAGTGCAGTGAGTCCAGAGAGTGCACTGGCAGCACTGGGGATGCAGTGCAGTGAGTCCAGAGAGTGCACTTGCACCACTGGGGAGACAGTGCAGTGAGTCCAGAGAGTGCACTGGCACCACTGGGGATGCAGTGCAGTGAGTCCAGAGAGTGCACTGGCACCACTGCGGATGCAGTGCAGTGAGTCCAGAGAGTGCACTGGCACCACTGGGGATGCACTGCAGTGAGTCCAGAGAGGGCACTGGCACTATTGGGGATGCACCCCGGTGAGTCCAGAGAGTGCACTGGCACCACTGGGGATGCAGTGCGGTGAGTCCAGAGAGGTCACTGGCACCACTGGGGATGCAGTGCAGTGAGTCCAGAGAGTGCCCTGGCACCACTGGGGATGCAGTGCAGTGAGTACAGAGAGTGCACTGGCACCACTGGGGATGCAGTGCAGTGAGTCCAGAGAGTGCACTAGCACCACTGGGGATGCAGTGCAGTGAGTCCAGAGAGTGCACTGGCACCACTGGGGATGCACTGCAGTGAGTCCAGAGAGTGCACTGGCACCACTGGGGATGCAGTGCCGTGAGTCCAGAGAGTGCACTGGCACCACTGGGGATGCACTGCAATGAGTCCAGAGAGTGCACTGGCACCAATGGCAATGCAGTGCAGTGAGTCCAGAGAGTGCACTGGCACCACTGGGGATGCAGTGGCGTTGGTCCAGAGAGTGCACTAGCACCACTGGGGATGCAGTGCCGTGAGTCCAGAATGTGCACTGGCACCACTGGGGATGCAGTGCAGTGAGTCCAGAGAGTGCACTGGCACCAGTGGGGATGCAGTGCTGTGAGTCCAGAGAGTGCCTTGGCACCACTGGGGATGCAGTGCAGTGAGTCCAGAGAGTGCACTGTCACCACCGGGGATGCAGTGCCGTCAGTCCAGAGAGTGCACTGGCACCACTGGGGATGCACTGCAGTGAGTCCAGAGAGTGCCCTGGCACCACTGGGGATGCACTGCAGTGAGACCAGAGATTGCACTGGTACGATTGGGGATGCACTGCAGTGAGTCCAGAGAGTGCACTGGCACCACTGGGGATGCAGTGCAGTGAGTCCAGAGAGTGCACTGGCACCACTGGGGATGCAGTGCAGTGATTCAAGAGAGTGCACTGGCACCACTAGGGATGCAGTGCAGTGAGTCCAGAGAGTTCACTGGCACCACTGGGGATGCAGTGCAGTGAGTCCAGAGAGTGCACTGGCCCTACTGGGGATGTAGTGCAGTGAGTCCACAGAGGGCACTGGAACCACTGGGGATGCAGTGCCGTGAGTCCAGAGAGTGCCCCGGCACCACCTGGGATGCAGTGCAGTGAGTCCAGAGAGTGATGTGGCACCACTGGGGATGCAGTGCAGTGAGTCCAGAGAGTGCACTGGCACCATTGGGGATGCAGTGCAGTGAGTCCAGAGAGTGCACTGGCACCACTGGGGATGCACTGCAGTGAGTCCAGAGAGTGCACTGGCACCAATGGGGATGCAGTGCAGTGAGTCCAGAGAGTGCACTGGCACCACTGGGGATGCAGTGCAGTGAGTCCAGAGAGTGCACTGGCACCACTGGGGATGCACTGCAGTGAGCTCAGAGAGTGCACTGGCACCACTGGGGATGCAGTGCAGTGAGTCCAGAGAGTGCACTGGCACCAATGGGGATGCAGTGCAGTGAGTCCAGAGAGTGCACTGGCACCAGTAGGGATGCAGTGAAATGAGTGCAGAGAGTGCACTGGCACCACTGGGGATGCACTGCAGTGAGTCCAGAGAGTGCACTGGCACCACTGGGGATGCAGTGCGGTGAGTCCAGAGAGCGCACTGGCACCACTGGGGATGCAGTGCAGTGAGTCCAGAGAGGGCACTGGCACTATTGGGGATGCACCCCGGTGAGTCCAGAGAGTATACTGGAACCACTGGGAATGCACTGCACTGAGTCCAGAGAGGTCACTGGCACCACTGGGGATGCAGTGCAGTGAGTCCAGAGAGTGCACTGGCACCTCTGGGGATGAAGTGCAGTGAGTCCAGAGAGTGCACTGGCACCACTGGGGATGCAGTGCAGTGAGTCCAGAGAGTGCAGTTGCACCACTGGGGATACAGCGCAGTGAGTCCAGAGAGTGCACTGGCACCACTGGGGATGCAGCGCAGTGAGTCCAGAGAGTGCACTGGCACCACTGGGGATGCACTGCAGTGAGTCCAGAGAGTGCACTGGCACCACTGGGGATGCAGCGCAGTGAGTCCAGAGAGTGCACTGGCACCACTGGGGATACAGCGCAGTGAGTCCAGAGAGTGCACTGGCACCACTGGGGATGCAGCGCAGTGAGTCCAGAGAGTGCACTGGCACCACTGGGGATGCAGCGCAGTGAGTCCAGAGAGTGCACTGGCACCACTGGGGATGCACTGCCGTGAGTCCAGAGAGTGCACTGGCACCCCTGGGGATGCAGTGCAGTGAGTCCAGAGAGTGCACTTGCACCACTGGGGAGACAGTGCAGTGAGTCCAGAGAGTGCACTGGCACCACTGGGGATGCAGTGCAGTGAGTCCAGAGAGTGCACTGGCACCACTGCGGATGCAGTGCAGTGAGTCCAGAGAGTGCACTGGCACCACTGGGGATGCAGCGCAGTGAGTCCAGAGAGTGCACTGGCACCTCTGGGGATTCAGTGCAGTGAGTCCAGAGAGTGCACTGGCACCCCTGGGGATGCAGTGCAGTGAGTCCAGAGAGTGCACTTGCACCACTGGGGAGACAGTGCAGTGAGTCCAGAGAGTGCACTGGCACCACTGGGGATGCAGTGCAGTGAGTCCAGAGAGTGCACTGGCACCACTGCGGATGCAGTGCAGTGAGTCCAGAGAGTGCACTGGCACCACTGGGGATGCACTGCAGTGAGTCCAGAGAGGGCACTGGCACTATTGGGGATGCACCCCGGTGAGTCCAGAGAGTGCACTGGCACCACTGGGGATGCAGTGCGGTGAGTCCAGAGAGGCCACTGGCACCACTGGGGATGCAGTGCAGTGAGTCCAGAGAGTGCCCTGGCACCACTGGGGATGCAGTGCAGTGAGTCCAGAGAGTGCACTGGCACCACTGGGGATGCAGTGCAGTGAGTCCAGAGAGTGCACTAGCACCACTGGGGATGCAGTGCAGTGAGTCCAGAGAGTGCACTGGCACCAATGGGGATGCACTGCAGTGAGTCCAGAGAGTGCACTGGCACCACTGGGGATGCAGTGCCGTGAGTCCAGAGAGTGCACTGGCACCACTGGGGATGCACTGCAATGAGTCCAGAGAGTGCACTGGCACCAATGGCAATGCAGTGCAGTGAGTCCAGAGAGTGCACTGGCACCACTGGGGATGCAGTGCCGTTGGTCCAGAGAGTGCACTAGCACCACTGGGGATGCAGTGCCGTGAGTCCAGAGTGTGCACTGGCACCACTGGGGATGCAGTGCAGTGAGTCCAGAGAGTGCACTGGCACCAGTGGGGATGCAGTGCTGTGAGTCCAGAGAGTGCCTTGGCACCACTGGGGATGCAGTGCAGTGAGTCCAGAGAGTGCACTGTCACCACCGGGGATGCAGTGCCGTCAGTCCAGAGAGTGCACTGGCACCACTGGGGATGCACTGCAGTGAGTCCAGAGAGTGCCCTGGCACCACTGGGGATGCACTGCAGTGAGACCAGAGATTGCACAGGTACGATTGGGGATGCACTGCAGTGAGTCCAGAGAGTGCACTGGCACCACTGGGGATGCAGTGCAGTGAGTCCAGAGAGTGCACTGGCACCACTGGGGATGCAGTGCAGTGATTCAAGAGAGTGCACTGGCACCACTAGGGATGCAGTGCAGTCAGTCCAGAGAGTTCACTGGCACCACTGGGGATGCAGTGCAGTGAGTCCAGAGAGTGCACTGGCCCTACTGGGGATGTAGTGCAGTGAGTCCACAGAGGGCACTGGAACCACTGGGGATGCAGTGCCGTGAGTCCAGAGAGTGCCCCGGCACCACCTGGGATGCAGTGCAGTGAGTCCAGAGAGTGATGTGGCACCACTGGGGATGCAGTGCAGTGAGTCCAGAGAGTGCACTGGCACCATTGGGGATGCAGTGCAGTGAGTCCAGAGAGTGCACTGGCACCACTGGAGATGCAGTGCAGTGAGTCCAGAGAGTGCACTGGCACCACTGGGGATGCACTGCAGTGAGCTCAGAGAGTGCACTGGCACCACTGGGGATGCAGTGCAGTGAGTCCAGAGAGTGCACTGGCACCAATGGGGATGCAGTGCAGTGAGTCCAGAGAGTGCACTGGCACCAGTGGGGATGCAGTGAAATGAGTGCAGAGAGTGCACTGGCACCACTGGGGATGCACTGCAGTGAGTCCAGAGAGTGCACTGGCACCACTGGGGATGCAGTGCGGTGAGTCCAGAGAGCGCACTGGCACCACTGGGGATGCAGTGCAGTGAGTCCAGAGAGTGCACTGGCACTATTGGGGATGCACCCCGGTGAGTCCAGAGAGTGTACTGGAACCACTGGGAATGCACTGCACTGAGTCCAGAGAGGTCACTGGCACCACTGGGGATGCAGTGCAGTGAGTCCAGAGAGTGCACTGGCACCTCTGGGGATGAAGTGCAGTGAGTCCAGAGAGTGCACTGGCACCACTGGGGATGCAGTGCAGTGAGTCCAGAGAGTGCAGTTGCACCACTGGGGATACAGCGCAGTGAGTCCAGAGAGTGCACTGGCACCACTGGGGATGCAGCGCAGTGAGTCCAGAGAGTGCACTGGCACCACTGGGGATGCACTGCAGTGAGTCCAGAGAGTGCACTGGCACCACTGGGGATGCACTGCCGTGAGTCCAGAGAGTGCACTGGCACCACTGGGGATGCACTGCCGTGAGTCCAGAGAGTGCACTGGCACCTCTGGGGATGCAGTGCAGTGAGTCCAGAGAGTGCACTGGCAGCACTGGGGATGCAGTGCAGTGAGTCCAGAGAGTGCACTTGCACCATTGGGGAGACAGTGCAGTGAGTCCAGAGAGTGCACTGGCACCACTGGGGATGCACTGCAGTGAGTCCAGAGAGTGCACTGGCACCACTGGGGATGCAGTGCAGTGAGTCCAGAGAGTGCACTGGCACCACTGGGGATGCACTGCAGTGAGTCCAGAGAGGGCACTGGCACTATTGGGGATGCACCCCGGTGAGCCCAGAGAGTGCACTGGCACCACTGCGGATGCAGTGCAGTGAGTCCAGAGGGGTCACTGGCACCACTGGGGATGCAGTGCAGTGAGTCCAGAGAGTGCCCTGGCACCACTGGGGATGCAGTGCAGTGAGTACAGAGAGTGCACTGGCACCACTGGGGATGCAGTGCAGTGAGTCCAGAGAGTGCACTAGCACCACTGGGGATGCAGTGCAGTGAGTCCAGAGAGTGCACTGGCACAACTAGGGATGCAGTGCAGTGAGTCCAGAGAGTGCACTGTCACCACTGGGGATGCACTGCAGTGAGTCCAGAGAGTGCACTGGCACCACTGGGGATGCAGTGCCGTGAGTCCAGAGAGTGCACTGGCACCACTGGGGATGCACTGCAATGAGTCCAGAGAGTGCACTGGCACCACTGGGGATGCAGTGCAGTGAGTCCAGAGAGTGCACTGGCACCACTGGGGATGCAGTGCCGTTGGTCCAGAGAGTGCACTAGCACCACTGGGGTTGCAGTGCCGTGAGTCCAGAGTGTGCACTGGCACCACTGGGGATGCAGTGCAGTGAGACCAGAGAGTGCACTGGCACCAGTGGGGATGCAGTGCTGTGAGTCCAGAGAGTGCCTTGGCACCACTGGTGACGCAGTGCAGTGAGTCCAGAGAGTGCACTGGCACCACCAGGGATGCAGTGCCGTGAGTCCAGAGAGTGCACTGGCACCACTGGGGATGCACTGCAGTGAGTCCAGAGAGTGCACTGGCACCACTGGGGATGCACTGCAGTGAAACCAGAGATTGCACTGGTACGAATGGGGATGCACTGCAGTGTGTCCAGAGAGTGCACTGGCACCACTGGGGATGCAGTGCAGTGAGTCCAGAGAGTGCACTGGCACCACTGGGGATGCAGTGCAGTGACTCAAGAGAGTGCACTGGCACCACTAGGGATGCAGTGCAGTGAGTCCAGAGAGTTCACTGGCACCACTGGGGATGCAGTGCAGTGAGTCCAGAGAGTGCACTGGCCCTACTGGGGATGTAGTGCAGTGAGTCCACAGAGGGCACTGGCACCACTCTGGATGCACTGCAGTGAGTCCAGAGAGTGCCCCGGCACCACTGGGGATGCAGTGCAGTGAGTCCAGAGAGTGCACTGGCACCAGTGGTGATGCAGTGAAATGAGTCCAGAGAGTGCACTGGCACCACTGGGGATGCACTGCAGTGAGTCCAGAGAGTGCACTGGCACCACTGGGGATGCAGTGTGGTGAGTCCAGAGAGCGCACTGGCACCACTGGGGATGCACTGCAGTGAGTCCAGAGAGGGCACTGGCACTATTGGGGATGCACCCCGGTGAGTCCAGAGAGTGTACTGGAACCACTGGGAATGCACTGCACTGAGTCCAGAGAGGTCACTGGCACCACTGGGGATGCAGTGCAGTGAGTCCAGAGAGTGCACTGGCACCTCTGGGGATGAAGTGCAGTGAGTCCAGAGAGTGCACTGGCACCACTGGGGATGCAGTGCAGTGAGTCCAGAGAGTGCAGTTGCACCACTGGGGATACAGCGCAGTGAGTCCAGAGAGTGCACTGGCACCACTGGGGATGCAGCGCAGTGAGTCCAGAGATTGCACTGGCACCACTGGGGATGCACTGCAGTGAGTCCAGAGAGTGCACTGGCACCACTGGGGATGCACTGCCGTGAGTCCAGAGAGTGCACTGGCACCACTGGGGATGCACTGCCGTGAGTCCAGAGAGTGCACTGGCACCTCTGGGGATGCAGTGCAGTGAGTCCAGAGAGTGCACTGGCAGCACTGGGGATGTAGTGCAGTGAGTCCAGAGAGTGCACTTGCACCACTGGGCAGACAGTGCAGTGAGTCCATGGAGTGCACTGGCACCACTGGGGATGCAGTGCAGTGAGTCCAGAGAGTGCACTGGCACCACCGGGGATGCAGTGCAGTGAGTCCAGAGAGTGCACTGGCACCACTGGGGATGCACTGCAGTGAGTCCAGAGAGGGCACTGGCACTATTGGGGATCCACCCCGGTGAGTCCAGAGAGTGCACTGGCACCACTGGGGATGCAGTGCAGTGAGTCCAGAGAGGTCACTGGCACCACTGGGGATGCAGTGCAGTGAGTCCAGAGAGTGCCCTGGCACCACTGGGGATGGTCATTAGTGAGTCCAGAGAGTGCACTGGCACCACACTGGATGCAGTGCAGTGAGTCCAGAGAGTGCACTAGCACCACTGGGGATGCAGTGCAGTGAGTCCAGAGAGTGCACTGGTACAACTAGGGATGCAGTGCAGTGAGTCCAGAGAGTGCACTGGCACCACTGGGGATGCACTGCAGTGAGTCCAGAGAGTGCACTGGCACCACTGGGGATGCAGTGCCGTGAGTCCAGAGAGTGCACTGGCACCACTGGGGATGCACTGCAATGAGTCCAGAGAGTGCACTGGCACCAATGGCAATGCAGTGCAGTGAGTCCAGAGAGTGCACTGGCACCACTGGGGATGCAGTGCCGTTGGTCCAGAGAGTGCACTAGCACCACTGGGGATGCAGTGCCGTGAGTCCAGAGTGTGCACTGGCACCACTGGGGATGCAGTGCAGTGAGTCCAGAGAGTGCACTGGCACCAGTGGTGATGCAGTGCTGTGAGTCCAGATAGTGCCTTGGCACCACTGGGGATGCAGTGCAGTGAGTCCAGAGAGTGCACTGGCACCACCGGGGATGCAGTGCCGTGAGTCCAGAGAGTGCACTGGCACCACTGGGAATGCACTGCAGTGAGACCAGAGATTGCACTGGTACGATTGGGGATGCACTGCAGTGAGTCCAGAGAGTGCACTGGCACCACTGGGGATGCAGTGCAGTGAGTCCAGAGAGTACACTGACACCACTGGGGATGCAGTGCAGTGACTCAAGAGAGTGCACTGGCACCACTAGGGATGCAGTGCAGTGAGTCCAGAGAGTTCACTGGCACCACTGGGGATGCAGTGCAGTGAGTCCAGAGAGTGCACTGGCCCTACTGGGGATGTAGTGCAGTGAGTCCACAGAGGGCACTGGCACCACTCTGGATGCACTGCAGTGAGTCCAGAGAGTGCCCCGGCACCACTGGGGATGCAGTGCAGTGAGTCCAGAGAGTGATGTGGCACCACTGGGGATGCAGTGCAGTGAGTCCAGAGAGTGCACTGGCACCATTGGGGATGCAGTGCAGTGAGTCCAGAGAGTGCACTGGCACCACTGGGGATGCAGTGCAGTGAGTCCAGAGAGTGCACTGGCACCACTGGGGATGCAGTGCAGTGAGCTCAGAGAGTGCACTGGCACCACTGGGGATGCAGTGCAGTGAGTCCAGAGAGTGCACTGGCACCACTGGGGATGCAGTACAGTGAGTGCAGAGAGTGCACTGGCACCACTGGGGATGCAGTGAAATGAGTCCAGAGAGTGCACTGGCACCACTGGGGATGCACTGCAGTGAGTCCAGAGAGTGCACTGGCACCACTGGGGATGCAGTGCGGTGAGTCCAGAGAGCGCACTGGCACCACTGGGGATGCACTGCAGTGAGTCCAGAGAGGGCACTGGCACTATTGGGGATGCGCCCCGGTGAGTCCAGAGAGTGCACTGGAACCACTGGGAATGCACTGCAATGAGTCCAGAGAGTGCACTGGCACCACTGGGGATGCAGTGCAGTGAGTCCAGAGAGTGCCCTGGCACCACTGGGGATGCAGTGCAGTGAGTCCAGAGAGTGCACTGGCACCACTGGGGATGCAGTTCAGTGAGTTCAGAGAGTGCACTGGCACCACTGGGGATGCAGTGCAGTGAGTCCAGAGAGTGCACTGGCACCACTGGGGATGCAGTGCCGTGAGTCCAGAGAGTGCACTGGCACCACTGGGGATGCACTGCAATGAGTCCAGAGAGTGCACTGGCACCAATGGCAATGCATTGCAGTGAGTCCACAGAGAGTGCCTTGGCACCACTGGGGATGCAGTGCAGTGAGTCCAGAGAGTACCCTGGCACCAGTGGGGATGCACTACAGTGAGTCCAGAGAGTGCACTGGCACCACTGGGGATGCACTGCAGTGAGACCAGAGATTGCACTGGTACGATTGGGGATGCACTGCAGTGAGTCCAGAGAGTGCACTGGCACCACTGGGGATGCAGTGCAGTGAGTCCAGAGAGTGCACTGGCACCAGTGGGGATGCAGTGCAGTGATTCAAGAGAGTGCACTGGCACCACTAGGGATGCAGTGCAGTGAGTCCAGAGAGTTCACTGGCACAACTGGGGATGCAGTGCAGTGAGTCCAGAGAGTGCACTGGCCCTACTGGGGATGTAGTGCAGTGAGTCCACAGAGGGCACTGGAACCACTGGGGATGCAGTGCCGTGAGTCCAGAGAGTGCCCCGGCACCACTGGGGATGCAGTGCAGTGAGTCCAGAGAGTGATGTGGCACCACTGGGGATGCAGTGCAGTGAGTCCAGAGAGTGCACTGGCACCATTGGGGATGCAGTGCAGTGAGTCCAGAGAGTGCACTGGCACCACTGGAGATGCAGTGCAGTGAGTCCAGAGAGTGCACTGGCACCACTGGGGATGCACTGCAGTGAGCTCAGAGAGTGCACTGGCACCACTGGGGATGCAGTGCAGTGAGTCCAGAGAGTGCACTGGCACCAATGGGGATGCAGTGCAGTGAGTCCAGAGAGTGCACTGGCACCAGTGGGGATGCAGTGAAATGAGTCCAGAGAGTGCACTGGCACCACTGGGGATGCACTGCAGTGAGTCCAGAGAGTGCACTGGCACCACTGGGGATGCAGTGCGGTGAGTCCAGAGAGCGCACTGGCACCACTGGGGATGCAGTGCAGTGAGTCCAGAGAGTGCACTGGCATTATTGGGGATGCACCCCGGTGAGTCCAGAGAGTGTACTGGAACCACTGGGAATGCACTGCACTGAGTCCAGAGAGGTCACTGGCACCACTGGGGATGCAGTGCAGTGAGTCCAGAGAGTGCACTGGCACCTCTGGGGATGAAGTGCAGTGAGTCCAGAGAGTGCACTGGCACCACTGGGGATGCAGTGCAGTGAGTCCAGATAGTGCAGTTGCACCACTGGGGATACAGCGCAGTGAGTCCAGAGAGTGCACTGGCACCACTGGGGATGCAGCGCAGTGAGTCCAGAGAGTGCACTGGCACCACTGGGGATGCACTGCAGTGAGTCCAGAGAGTGCACTGGCACCACTGGGGATGCACTGCCGTGAGTCCAGAGAGTGCACTGGCACCACTGGGGATGCACTGCCGTGAGTCCAGAGAGTGCACTGGCACCTCTGGGGATGCAGTGCAGTGAGTCCAGAGAGTGCACTGGCAGCACTGGGGATGCAGTGCAGTGAGTCCAGAGAGTGCACTTGCACCACTGGGGAGACAGTGCAGTGAGTCCAGAGAGTGCACTGGCACCACTGGGGATGCACTGCAGTGAGTCCAGAGAGTGCACTGGCACCACTGGGGATGCAGTGCAGTGAGTCCAGAGAGTGCACTGGCACCACTGGGGATGCACTGCAGTGAGTCCAGAGAGGGCACTGGCACTATTGGGGATGCACCCCGGTGAGTCCAGAGAGTGCACTGGCACCACTGGGGATGCAGTGCAGTGAGTCCAGAGGGGTCACTGGCACCACTGGGGATGCAGTGCAGTGAGTCCAGAGAGTGCCCTGGCACCACTGGGGATGCAGTGCAGTGAGTACAGAGAGTGCACTGGCACCACTGGGGATGCAGTGCAGTGAGTCCAGAGAGTGCACTGGCACAACTAGGGATGCAGTGCAGTGAGTCCAGAGAGTGCACTGGCACCACTGGGGATGCAGTGCAGTGAGTACAGAGAGTGCACTAGCACCACTGGGGATGCAGTGCAGTGAGTCCAGAGAGTGCACTGGCACAACTAGGGATGCAGTGCAGTGAGTCCAGAGAGTGCACTGGCACCACTGGGGATGCACTGCAGTGAGTCCAGAGAGTGCACTGGCACCACTGGGGATGCAGTGCCGTGAGTCCAGAGAGTGCACTGGCACCACTGGGGATGCACTGCAATGAGTCCAGAGAGTGCACTGGCACCACTGGGGATGCAGTGCAGTGAGTCCAGAGAGTGCACTGGCACCACTGGGGATGCAGTGCCGTTGGTCCAGAGAGTGCACTAGCACCACTGGGGATGCAGTGCCGTGAGTCCAGAGTGTGCACTGGCACCACTGGGGATGCAGTGCAGTGAGTCCAGAGAGTGCACTGGCACCAGTGGGGATGCAGTGCTGTGAGTCCAGAGAGTGCCTTGGCACCACTGGGGACGCAGTGCAGTGAGTCCAGAGAGTGCACTGGCACCACCGGGGATGCAGTGCCGTGAGTCCAGAGAGTGCACTGGCACCACTGGGGATGCACTGCAGTGAGTCCAGAGAGTGCACTGGCACCACTGGGGATGCACTGCAGTGAAACCAGAGATTGCACTGGTACGATTGGGGATGCACTGCAGTGTGTCCAGAGAGTGCACTGGCACCACTGGGGATGCAGTGCAGTGAGTCCAGAGAGTGCACTGGCACCACTGGGGATGCAGTGCAGTGACTCAAGAGAGTGCACTGGCACCACTAGGGATGCAGTGCAGTGAGTCCAGAGAGTGCACTGGCCCTACTGGGGATGTAGTGCAGTGAGTCCACAGAGGGCACTGGCACCACTCTGGATGCACTGCAGTGAGTCCAGAGAGTGCCCCGGCACCACTGGGGATGCAGTGCAGTGAGTCCAGAGAGTGCACTGGCACCAGTGGGGATGCAGTGAAATGAGTCCAGAGAGTGCACTGGCACCACTGGGGATGCACTGCAGTGAGTCCAGAGAGTGCACTGGCACCACTGGGGATGCAGTGCGGTGAGTCCAGAGAGCGCACTGGCACCACTGGGGATGCACTGCAGTGAGTCCAGAGAGGGCACTGGCACTATTGGGGATGCACCCCGGTGAGTCCAGAGAGTGTACTGGAACCACTGGGAATGCACTGCACTGAGTCCAGAGAGGTCACTGGCACCACTGGGGATGCAGTGCAGTGAGTCCAGAGAGTGCACTGGCACCACTGGGGATGCACTGCCGTGAGTCCAGAGAGTGCACTGGCACCACTGGGGATGCACTGCCGTGAGTCCAGAGAGTGCACTGGCACCTCTGGGGATGCAGTGCAGTGAGTCCAGAGAGTGCACTGGCAGCACTGGGGATGTAGTGCAGTGAGTCCAGAGAGTGCACTTGCACCACTGGGCAGACAGTGCAGTGAGTCCAGAGAGTGCACTGGCACCACTGGGGATGCAGTGCAGTGAGTCCAGAGAGTGCACTGGCACCACTGGGGATGCAGTGCAGTGAGTCCAGAGCGGGCACTGGCACTATTGGGGATCCACCCCGGTGAGTCCAGAGAGTGCACTGGCACCACTGGGGATGCAGTGCAGTGAGTCCAGAGAGTGCACTGGCACCACTGGGGATGCAGTGCAGTGACTCAAGAGAGTGCACTGGCACCACTAGGGATGCAGTGCAGTGAGTCCAGAGAGTGCACTGGCCCTACTGGGGATGTAGTGCAGTGAGTCCACAGAGGGCACTGGCACCACTCTGGATGCACTGCAGTGAGTCCAGAGAGTGCCCCGGCACCACTGGGGATGCAGTGCAGTGAGTCCAGAGAGTGCACTGGCACCAGTGGGGATGCAGTGAAATGAGTCCAGAGAGTGCACTGGCACCACTGGGGATGCACTGCAGTGAGTCCAGAGAGTGCACTGGCACCACTGGGGATGCAGTGCGGTGAGTCCAGAGAGCGCACTGGCACCACTGGGGATGCACTGCAGTGAGTCCAGAGAGGGCACTGGCACTATTGGGGATGCACCCCGGTGAGTCCAGAGAGTGTACTGGAACCACTGGGAATGCACTGCACTGAGTCCAGAGAGGTCACTGGCACCACTGGGGATGCAGTGCAGTGAGTCCAGAGAGTGCACTGGCACCACTGGGGATGCACTGCCGTGAGTCCAGAGAGTGCACTGGCACCACTGGGGATGCACTGCCGTGAGTCCAGAGAGTGCACTGGCACCTCTGGGGATGCAGTGCAGTGAGTCCAGAGAGTGCACTGGCAGCACTGGGGATGTAGTGCAGTGAGTCCAGAGAGTGCACTTGCACCACTGGGCAGACAGTGCAGTGAGTCCAGAGAGTGCACTGGCACCACTGGGGATGCAGTGCAGTGAGTCCAGAGAGTGCACTGGCACCACTGGGGATGCAGTGCAGTGAGTCCAGAGCGGGCACTGGCACTATTGGGGATCCACCCCGGTGAGTCCAGAGAGTGCACTGGCACCACTGGGGATGCAGTGCAGTGAGTCCAGAGAGGTCACTGGCACCACTGGGGATGCAGTGCAGTGAGTCCAGAGAGTGCCCTGGCACCACTGGGGATGCAGTGCAGTGAGTCCAGAGAGTGCACTGGCACCACTGGGGATGCAGTGCAGTGAGTCCAGAGAGTGCACTAGCACCACTGGGGATGCAGTGCAGTGAGTCCAGGGAGTGCACTGGCACAACTAGGGATGCAGTGCAGTGAGTCCAGAGAATGCACAGGCACCACTGGGGATGCACTGCAGTGAGTCCAGAGAGTGCACTGGCACCACTGGGGATGCAGTGCCGTGAGTCCAGAGAGTGCACTGGCACCACTGGGGATGCACTGCAATGAGTCCAGAGAGTGCACTGGCACCAATGGCAATGCAGTGCAGTGAGTCCAGAGAGTGCACTGGCACCACTGGGGATGCAGTGCCGTTGGTCCAGAGAGTGCACTAGCACCACTGGGGATGCAGTGCCGTGAGTCCAGAGTGTGCACTGGCACCACTGGGGATGCAGTGCAGTGAGTCCAGAGAGTGCACTGGCACCAGTGGTGATGCAGTGCAGTGAGTCCAGAGAGTGCCTTGGCACCACTGGGGATGCAGTGCAGTGAGTCCAGAGAGTGCACTGGCACCACCGGGGATGCAGTGCCGTGAGTCCAGAGAGTGCACTGGCACCACTGGGGATGCACTGCAGTGAGTCCAGAGAGTGCACTGGCACCACTGGGGATGCACTGCAGTGAGACCAGAGATTGCACTGGTACGATTGGGGATGCACTGCAGTGAGTCCAGAGAGTGCACTGGCACCACTGGGGATGCAGTGCAGTGAGTCCAGAGAGTACACTGGCACCACTGGGGATGCAGTGCAGTGACTCAAGAGAGTGCACTGGCACCACTAGGGATGCAGTGCAGTGAGTCCAGAGAGTTCACTGGCACCACTGGGGATGCAGTGCAGTGAGTCCAGAGAGTGCACTGGCCCTACTGGGGATGTAGTGCAGTGAGTCCACAGAGGGCACTGGCACCACTGGGGATGCACTGCAGTGAGACCAGAGATTGCACTGGTACGATTGGGGATGCACTGCAGTGAGTCCAGAGAGTGCACTGGCACCACTGGGGATGCAGTGCTGTGAGTCCAGAGAGTGCACTGGCACCAGTGGGGATGCACTGCAGTGAGCTCAGAGAGTGCACTGGCACCACTGGGGATGCAGTGCAGTGAGTCCAGAGAGTGCACTGGCACCACTGGGGATGCAGTGAAATGAGTCCAGAGAGTGCACTGGCACCACTGGGGATGCACTGCAGTGAGTCCAGAGAGTGCACTGGCACCACTGGGGATGCAGTGCGGTGAGTCCAGAGAGCGCACTGGCACCACTGGGGATGCACTGCAGTGAGTCCAGAGAGGACACTGGCACTATTGGGGATGCACCCCGGTGAGTCCAGAGAGTGCACTGGAACCACTGGGAATGCACTGCACTGAGTCCAGAGAGGTCACTGGCACCACTGGGGATGCAGTGCAGTGAGTCCAGAGAGTGCCCTGGCACCACTGGGGATGCAGTGCAGTGAGTCCAGAGAGTGCACTGGCACCACTGGGGATGCAGTTCAGTGAGCTCAGAGAGTGCACTGGCACCACTGGGGATGCAGTGCCGTGAGTCCAGAGAGTGCACTGGCACCACTGGGGATGCACTGCAATGAGTCCAGAGAGTGCACTGGCACCAATGGCAATGCAGTGCAGTGAGTCCAGAGAGTGCCTTGGCACCACTGGGGATGCAGTGCAGTGAGTCCAGAGAGTACCCTGGCACCACTGGGGATGCAGCGCAGTGAGTCCAGAGAGTGCACTGGCACCACTGGGGATGCAGTGCCGTGAGTCCAGAGTGTGCACTGGCACCACTGGGGATGCAGTGCAGTGAGTCCAGAGAGTGCACTGGCACCAGTGGGGATGCAGTGCTGTGAGTCCAGAGAGTTCACTGGCACCACTGGGGGTGCAGTGCAGTGAGTCCAGAGAGTGCACTGGCACCAGTGGGGATGCACTACAGTGAGTCCAGAGAGTGCACTGGCAACACTGGGGATGCAGTGCAGTGACTCAAGAGAGTGCACTGGCACCACTAGGGATGCAGTGCAGTGAGTCCAGAGAGTTCACTGGCACCACTGGGGATGCAGTGCAGTGAGTGCAGAGAGTGCACTGGCCCTACTGGGGATGTAGTGCAGTGTGTCCACAGAGGGCGCTGGCACCACTGGGGATGCACTGCAGTGAGTCCAGAGAGTGCCCCGGCACCACTGGGGATGCAGTGCAGTGAGTCCAGAGAGTGCAGTGGCACCACTGGGGATGCAGTGCAGTGAGTCCAGAGAGTGCACTGGCACCATTGGGGACGCAGTGCAGTGAGGCCAGAGAGTGCACTGGCACCACTGGGGATGCACTGCAGTGAGTCCAGAGAGTGCACTGGCAACACTGGGGATGCACTGCAGTGAGCTCAGAGAGTGCACTGGCACCACTGGGGATGCAGTGCAGTGAGTCCAGAGAGTGCACTGGCACCACTGGGGATGCAGTGAAATGAGTCCAGAGAGTGCACTGGCACCACTGGGGATGCACTGCAGTGAGTCCAGAGAGTGCACTGGCACCACTGGGGATGCAGTGCGGTGAGTCCAGAGAGCGCACTGGCACCACTGGGGATGCAGTGCAGTGAGTCCAGAGAGGGCACTGGCACTATTGGGGATGCACCCCGGTGAGTCCAGAGAGTGCACTGGAACCACTGGGAATGCACTGCACTGAGTCCAGAGAGGTCACTGGCACCACTGGGGATGCAGTGCAGTGAGTCCAGAGAGTGCCCTGGCACCACTGGGGATGCAGTGCAGTGAGTCCATAGAGTGAATTGGCACCACTGGGGATGCAGTTCAGTGAGTTCAGAGAGTGCACTGGCACCACTGGGGATGCACTGCAGTGAGTCCAGAGAGTGCACTGGCACCACTGGGGATGCAGTGCCGTGAGTCCAGAGAGTGCACTGGCACCACTGGGGATGCACTGCAATGAGTCCAGAGAGTGCACTGGCACCAATGGCAATGCAGTGCAGTGAGTCCAGAGAGTGCCTTGGCACCACTGGGGATGCAGTGCAGTGAGTCCAGAGAGTACCCTGGCACCACTGGGGATGCAGTGCAGTGAGTCCAGAGAGTGCACTGGCACCACTGGGGATGCAGTGCCGTGAGTCCAGAGTGTGCACTGGCACCACTGGGGATGCAGTGCAGTGAGTCCAGAGAGTGCACTGGCACCAGTGGGGATGCAGTGCTGTGAGTCCAGAGAGTGCACTGGCACCACTGGGGATGCAGTGCAGTGAGTGCAGAGAGTGCACTGGCACCACTGGGGATGTAGTGCAGTGAGTCCACAGAGGGCACTGGCACCACTGGGGATGCAGTGCAGTGAGTCCAGAGAGTGCCCCGGCACCACTGGGGATGCAGTGCGGTGAGTCCAGAGAGTGCCGTGGCACCACTGGGGATGCAGTGCAGTGAGTCCAGAGAGTGCACTGGCACCCCTGGGGATGCAGTGCCGTGAGTCCAGAGAGTGCACTGGCACCACCGGGGATGTAGTGAAATGAGTCCAGAGAGCGCACTGGCACCACCGGGGATGCAGTGCCGTGCTTCCAGAGAGTGCACTGGCACCACTGGGGATGCAGTGCAGTGAGTCCAGACAGTGCACTGGCACCACTGGGGATGCACTGCAGTGAGACCAGAGATTGCACTGGTACGATTGGGGATGCACTGCAGTGAGTCCAGAGAGTGCACTAGCACCACTGGGGATGCAGTGCCGTGAGTCCAGAGTGTGCACTGGCACCACTGGGGATGCAGTGCAGTGAGTCCAGAGAGTTCACTGGCACCACTGGGGATGCAGTGCAGTGAGTCCAGAGAGTGCACTGGCACCACTGGGGATGCAGTGCCGTGAGTCCAGAGAGTGCACTGGCACCACTGGGGATACACTGCAGAGAGTCCAGAGAGTGCACTGGCACCACTGGGGATGCACTGCAGTGAGTCCAGAGAGTGCACTGGCACCACTGGGGATGCAGTGCAGTGAGTCCAGAGAGTGCCCTGGCACCACTGGGGATGCAGTGCAGTGAGTCCAGAGAGTACCCTGGCACCAGTGGGGATGCAGTGCAGTGAGTCCAGAAAGTGCACTGGCACCACCGGGGATGCAGTGCAGTGAGTCCAGAGAGTGCCCTGGCACCACTGGGGATGCAGTGCAGTGAGTCCAGAGAGTATCCTGGCACTAGTGGGGATGCAGTGCAGTGAGTCCAGAGAGTGCACTGTCACCACTGGGGATGCAGTGCAGTGAGTCCAGAGAGTGCACTGGCACCACTGGGGATGCAGTGCCGTGAGTCCAGAGAGTGCACTGGCACCACTGGGGATACACTGCAGTGAGTCCAGAGAGTGCACTGGCACCACTGGGGATGCAATGGAGTGAGTCCAAAGAGTGCACTGGCACCACTGGGGATGCACTGCAGTGACTCAAGAGAGCGAACTGGCACCACTGGGGATGCAGTGCAGTGAGTCCAGAGAGTGCACTGGCACCACAGGGGATACACTGCAGTGAGTCCAGAGAATGCACTGGCACCACTGGGGATGCAATGGAGTGAGTCCAGAGAGTGCACTGGCACCACTGGGGATGCACTGCAGTGACTCAAGAGAGCGCACTGGCACCACTGGGGATGCAGTGCAGTGAGTCCAGAGAGTGCACTGGCACCACTGGGGATGCACTGCAGTGAGTCCAGAGAGTGCACGGGCACCCCTGGTGATGCAGTGCAGTGAGTCCAGAGAGTGCACTGGCACCACTGGGGATGCAGTGCAGTGAGTCCAGAGAGTGCACTGGCACCACTGGGGATGCAGTGCAGTGAGTCCAGAGAGTACCCTGGCACCAGTGGGGATGCAGTGCAGTGAGTCCAGAGAGTGCACTGGCACCACCTGGGATGCAGTGCAGTGAGTACAGATAGTGCACTGGCACCACTGGGGATGCAGTGCCGTGAGTCCAGAGAGTGCACTGGCACCACTGGGGATGAGAAGTGCAGTGAGTCCAGAGAGTCCACTGGCACCACTAGGGATGCAGTGCAGTGAGTCCAGAGAGTGCACTGGCACCGCTGGAGATGCAGTGCAGTGAGTCCAGATAGTGCACTGGCACCACCTGGGATGCACTGCAGTGAGTCCAGAGAGTGCCCTGGCACCACTGGGGATGCACTGCAGTGAGTCCAGAGAGTGCACTGGCACCACTGGTTGTGCAGTGCAGTGAGTCCAGAGAGTGCACTGGCACCACTGGGGATGCAGTGCATTGAGTCCAGAGAGTGCACTGGCACCGCTGGAGATGCAGTGCAGTGAGTCCAGAGAGTGCACTGGCACCACCTGGGATGCAGTGCAGTGAGTACAGATAGTGCACTGGCACCACTGGGGATGCACTGCAGTGAGTCCAGAGAGTGCACTGGCACCACTGGGGATGCAGTGCAGTGAGTCCAGAGAGTACACTGGCACCGCTGGAGATGCAGTGCAGTGAGTCCAGATAGTGCACTGGCACCACCTGGGATGCACTGCAGTGAGTCCAGAGAGTGCACTGGCACCTCTGGGGATGCAGTGCAGTGAGTCCAGAGAGTGCACTTGCACCTCTGGGGAGACAGTGCAGTGAGTCCAGAGAGTGCACTGGCACCACTGAGGATGCAGTGCAGTGAGTCCAGAGAGTGCACTGGCACCACTGGGGATGCAGTGCAGTGAGTCCAGAGAGTGCACTGGCACCACTGGGGATGCACTGCAGTGAGTCCAGAGAGGGCACTGGCACTATTGGGGATGCACCCCGGTGAGTCCAGAGAGTGCACTGGCACCACTGGGGATGCAGTGCGGTGAGTGCAGAGAGGTCACTGGCACCACTGGGGATGCAGTGCAGTGAGTCCAGAGAGTGCCCCGGCACCACTGGGGATGCAGTGCAGTGAGTACAGAGAGTGCACTGGCACCACTGGGGATGCAGTGCAGTGAGTCCAGAGAGTGCACTAGCACCACTGGGGATGCAGTGCAGTGAGTCCAGAGAGTGCACTGGCACCACTGGGGATGCAGTGCAGTGAGTCCAGAGAGTGCACTGGCACCACTGGGGATGCACTGCAGTGAGTCCAGAGAGTGCACTGGCACCACTGGGGATGCAGTGCCGTGAGTCCAGAGAGTGCACTGGCACCACTGGGGATGCACTGCAATGAGTCCAGAGAGTGCACTGGCACCAATGGCAATGCAGTGCAGTGAGTCCAGAGAGTGCACTGGCACCACTGGGGATGCAGTGCCGTTGGTCCAGAGAGTGCACTAGCACCACTGGGGATGCAGTGCCGTGAGTCCAGAGTGTGCACTGGCACCACTGGGGATGCAGTGCAGTGAGTCCAGAGAGTGCACTGGCACCAGTGGGGATGCAGTGCTGTGAGTCCAGAGAGTGCCTTGTCACCACTGGGGATGCAGTGCAGTGAGTCCAGAGAGTGCACTGTCACCACCGGGGATGCAGTGCCGTGAGTCCAGAGAGTGCACTGGCACCACTGGGGATGCACTGCAGTGAGTCCAGAGAGTGCACTGGCACCACTGGGGATGCACTGCAGTGAGACCAGAGATTGCACTGGTACGATTGGGGATGCACTGTAGTGAGTCCAGAGAGTGCACTGGCACCACTGGGGATGCAGTGCAGTGAGTCCAGAGAGTGCACTGGCAACACTGGGGATGCAGTGCAGTGACTCAAGAGAGTGCACTGGCACCACTAGGGATGCAGTGCAGTGAGTCCAGAGAGTTCACTGGCACCACTGGGGATGCAGTGCAGTGAGTCCAGAGAGTGCACTGGCCCTACTGGGGATGTAGTGCAGTGAGTCCACAGAGGGCACTGGAACCACTGGGGATGCAGTGCCGTGAGTCCAGAGAGTGCCCCGGCACCACTGGGGATGCAGTGCAGTGAGTCCAGAGAGTGATGTGGCACCACTGGGGATGCAGTGCAGTGAGTCCAGAGAGTGCCCTGGCACCACTGGGGATGCAGTGCAGTGAGTCCAGAGAGTACCCTGGCACCAGTGGGGATGCAGTGCAGTGAGTCCACAGAGGGCACTGGCACCACTGGGGATGCAGTGCAGTGAGTCCAGAGAGTGCCCCGGCACCACTGGGGATGCAGTGCAGTGAGTCCAGAGAGTATCCTGGCACTAGTGGGGATGCAGTGCAGTGAGTCCAGAGAGTTCACTGGCACCAATGGGGATGCAGTTCCGTCAGTCCAGAGAGTGCACTGGCACCACTGGGGATGCAGTACCGTGAGTCCACAGTGTGCACTGGCACCACAGGGGATGCAGTGCAGTGAGTCCAGAGAGTGCACTGGCACCACTGGGGATGTAGTGCAGTGAGTCCAGAGAGTGCACTGGCACCACTGGGGATGCAGTGCAGTGAGTCCAGAGAGTGCACTGGCACCACTGGGGATGCAGTGCAGTGAGTCCAGAGAGTCCACTGGCACCACTGGGGATGCAGTGCCGTGAGTCCAGAGAGTGCACTGGCACCAGTGGGGATGCAGTGCTGTGAGTGCAGAGAGTGCACTGGCACCACTGGGGATGCAGTGCAGTGAGTCCAGAGTGTGACCTGGCACCACTGGGGATGCAGTGCAGTGAGTCCAGAGAGTGCACTGGCACCACTGGGGATGAAGTGCAGTGAGTCCAGAGAGTGCACTGGCACCACTGGGGATGCACTCCGGTGAGTCCAGAGAGTGCACTGGCACCACTGGGGATGCAGTGCTAGTGAGTCCAGAGAGTGCACTGTCACCACTGGGGATGCAGTGCAGTGAGTCCAGAGAGTGCACTGGCACCACTGGGGATGCAGTGCCGTGAGTCCAGAGAGTGCACTGGCACCACTGGGGATACACTGCAGTGAGTCCAGAGAGTGCACTGGCACCACTGGGGATGCAATGGAGTGAGTCCAGAGAGTGCACTGGCACCACTGGGGATGCAGTGCAGTGACTCATGAGAGCGAACTGGCACCACTGGGGATGCAGTGCAGTGAGTCCAGAGAGTGCACTGGCACCACAGGGGATACACTGCAGTGAGTCCAGAGAATGCACTGGCACCACTGGGGATGCAATGGAGTGAGTCCAGAGAGTGCACTGGCACCACTGGGGATGCACTGCAGTGACTCAAGAGAGCGCACTGGCACCACTGGGGATGCCGTGCAGTGAGTCCAGAGAGTGCACTGGCACCACTGGGGATGCACTGCAGTGAGTCCAGAGAGTGCACGGGCACCCCTGGTGATGCAGTGCAGTGAGTCCAGAGAGTGCACTGGCACCACCGGGGATGCAGTGCCGTGAGTCCAGAGAGTGCACTGGCACCACTGGGGATGCACTGCAGTGAGTCCAGAGAGTGCACTGGCACCACTGGGGATGCACTGCAGTGAGACCAGAGATTGCACTGGTACGATTGGGGATGCACTGCAGTGAGTCCAGAGAGTGCACTGGCACCACTGGGGATGCAGTGCAGTGAGTCCAGAGAGTGCACTGGCACCACTGGTTGTGCAGTGCAGTGAGTCCAGAGAGTGCACTGGCACCACTGGGGATGCAGTGCAGTGAGTCCAGAGAGTACCCTGGCACCAGTGGGGATGCAGTGCAGTGAGTCCAGAGAGTGCACTGGCACCACCTGGGATGCAGTGCAGTGAGTCCAGAGAGTGCACTGGCACCACTGGGGATGCAGTGCCGTGAGTCCAGAGAGTGCACTGGCACCACTGGGGATGAAGTGCAGTGAGTCCAGAGAGTCCACTGGCACCACTAGGGATGCAGTGCAGTGAGTCCAGAGAGTGCACTGGCACCGCTGGAGATGCAGTGCAGTGAGTCCAGATAGTGCACTGGCACCACCTGGGATGCACTGCAGTGAGTCCAGAGAGTGCACAAGCACCACTGGGGATGCAGTGCAGTGAGTCCAGAGAGTGCACTGGCACCACTGGTTGTGCAGTGCAGTGAGTCCAGAGAGTGCACTGGCACCACTGGGGATGCAGTGCATTGAGTCCAGAGAGTGCACTGGCACCGCTGGAGATGCAGTGCAGTGAGTCCAGAGAGTGCACTGGCACCACCTGGGATGCAGTGCAGTGAGTACAGATAGTGCACTGGCACCACTGGGGATGCACTGCAGTGAGTCCAGAGAGTGCACTGGCACCACTGGGGATGCAGTGCAGTGAGTCCAGAGAGTACACTGGCACCGCTGGAGATGCAGTGCAGTGAGTCCAGATAGTGCACTGGCACCACCAGGGATGCACTGCAGTGAGTCCAGAGAGTGCACTGGCACCTCTGGGGATGCAGTGCAGTGAGTCCAGAGAGTGCACTTGCACCTCTGGGGAGACAGTGCAGTGAGTCCAGAGAGTGCACTGGCACCACTGAGGATGCACTGCAGTGAGTCCAGAGAGGGCACTGGCACTATTGGGGATGCACCCCGGTGATTCCAGAGAGTGCACTGGCACCACTGGGGATGCAGTGCAGTGAGTCCAGGGAGGTCACTGGCACCACTGGGGATGCAGTGCAGTGAGTCCAGAGAGTGCCCTGGCACCACTGGGGATGCAGTGCAGTGAGTACAGAGAGTGCACTGGCACCACTGGGGATGCAGTGCAGTGAGTCCAGAGAGTGCACTAGCACCACTGGGGATGCAGTGCAGTGAGTCCAGAGAGTGCACTGGCACAACTAGGGATGCAGTGCAGTGAGTCCAGAGAGTGCACTGGCACCACTGGGGATGCAGTGCAGTGAGTCCAGAGAGTGCACTGGCACCACTGGGGATGCACTGCAATGAGTCCAGAGAGTGCACTGGCACCAATGGCAATGCAGTGCAGTGAGTCCAGAGAGTGCACTGGCACCACTGGGGATGCAGTGCCGTTGGTCCAGAGAGTGCACTAGCACCACTGGGGATGCAGTGCCGTGAGTCCAGAGTGTGCACTGGCACCACTGGGGATGCAGTGCTGTGAGTCCAGAGAGTGCCTTGGCACCACTGGAGATGCAGTGCCGTGAGTCCAGAGAGCGCACTGGCACCACCGGGGATGCAGTGCCGTGCTTCCAGAGAGTGCACTGGCACCACTGGGGATGCAGTGCAGTGAGTCCAGAGAGTGCACTGGCACCACTGGGGATGCACTGCAGTGAGACCAGAGATTGCACTGGTACGATTGGGGATGCACTGCAGTGAGTCCAGAGAGTGCACTGGCACCACTGGGGATGCAGTGCAGTGAGTCCAGAGAGTGCACTGGCACCACTGGGGATGCAGTGCAGTGACTCAAGAGAGTGCACTGGCACCACTGGGGATGCAGTGCAGTGAGTCCAGAGAGTGCACTGGCACCAGTGGGGATGCACTGCAGTGAGCTCAGAGAGTGCACTGGCACCACTGGGGATGCAGTGCAGTGAGTCCAGAGAGTGCACTGGCACCACTGGGGATGCAGTTCAGTGAGTTCAGAGAGTGCACTGGCACCACTGGGGATGCAGTGCAGTGAGTCCAGAGAGTGCACTGGCACCACTGGGGATGCAGTGCCGTGAGTCCAGAGAGTGCACTGGCACCACTGGGGATGCACTGCAATGAGTCCAGAGAGTGCACTGGCACCAATGGCAATGCAGTGCAGTGAGTCCAGAGAGTGCCTTGGCACCACTGGGGATGCAGTGCAGTGAGTCCAGAGAGTACCCTGGCACCACTGGGGACGCAGTGCAGTGAGTCCAGAGAGTGCACTGGCACCACTGGGGATGCAGTGCCGTGAGTCCAGAGTGTGCACTGGCACCACTGGGGATGCAGTGCAGTGAGTCCAGAGAGTGCACTGGCACCAGTGGGGATGCAGTGCTGTGAGTCCAGAGAGTGCACTGGCACCACTGGGGATGCAGTGCAGTGAGTGCAGAGAGTGCACTGGCACCACTGGGGATGTAGTGCAGTGAGTCCACAGAGGGCACTGGCACCACTGGGGATGCAGTGCAGTGAGTCCAGAGAGTGCCCCGGCACCACTGGGGATGCAGTGCAGTGAGTCCAGAGAGTGCCGTGGCACCACTGGGGATGCAGTGCAGTGAGTCCAGAGAGTGCACTGGCACCACTGGGGATGCAGTGCCGTGAGTCCAGAGAGCGCACTGGCACCACCGGGGATGCAGTGAAATGAGTCCAGAGAGCGCACTGGCACCACCGGGGATGCAGTGCCGTGCTTCCAGAGAGTGCACTGGCACCACTGGGGATGCAGTGCAGTGAGTCCAGACAGTGCACTGGCACCACTGGGGATGCACTGCAGTGAGACCAGAGATTGCACTGGTACGATTGGGGATGCAGTGCAGTGAGTCCAGAGAGTGCACTGGCACCACTGGGGATGCAGTGCAGTGAGTCCAGAGAGTGCACTGGCACCACTGGGGATGCAGTGCAGTGACTCAAGAGAGTGCACTGGCACCACTGGGGATGCAGTGCAGTGAGTCCAGAGAGTGCACTGGCACCAGTGGGGATGCACTGCAGTGAGCTCAGAGAGTGCACTGGCACCACTGGGGATGCAGTGCAGTGAGTCCAGAGAGTGCACTGGCACCACTGGGGATGCAGTTCAGTGAGTTCAGAGAGTGCACTGGCACCACTGGGGATGCAGTGCAGTGAGTCCAGAGAGTGCACTGGCACCACTGGGGATGCAGTGCCGTGAGTCCAGAGAGTGCACTGGCACCACTGGGGATGCACTGCAATGAGTCCAGAGAGTGCACTGGCACCAATGGCAATGCAGTGCAGTGAGTCCAGAGAGTGCCTTGGCACCACTGGGGATGCAGTGCAGTGAGTCCAGAGAGTACCCTGGCACCACTGGGGATGCAGTGCAGTGAGTCCAGAGAGTGCACTGGCACCACTGGGGATGCAGTGCCGTGAGTCCAGAGTGTGCACTGGCACCACTGGGGATGCAGTGCAGTGAGTCCAGAGAGTGCACTGGCACCAGTGGGGATGCAGTGCTGTGAGTCCAGAGAGTGCACTGGCACCACTGGGGATGCAGTGCAGTGAGTGCAGAGAGTGCACTGGCACCACTGGGGATGTAGTGCAGTGAGTCCACAGAGGGCACTGGCACCACTGGGGATGCAGTGCAGTGAGTCCAGAGAGTGCCCCGGCACCACTGGGGATGCAGTGCAGTGAGTCCAGAGAGTGCCGTGGCACCACTGGGGATGCAGTGCAGTGAGTCCAGAGAGTGCACTGGCACCACTGGGGATGCAGTGCCGTGAGTCCAGAGAGCGCACTGGCACCACCGGGGATGCAGTGAAATGAGTCCAGAGAGCGCACTGGCACCACCGGGGATGCAGTGCCGTGCTTCCAGAGAGTGCACTGGCACCACTGGGGATGCAGTGCAGTGAGTCCAGACAGTGCACTGGCACCACTGGGGATGCACTGCAGTGAGACCAGAGATTGCACTGGTACGATTGGGGATGCAGTGCAGTGAGTCCAGAGAGTGCACTGGCACCACTGGGGATGCAGTGCAGTGAGTCCAGAGAGTGCACTGGCACCACTGGGGATGCAGTGCAGTGACTCAAGAGAGTGCACTGGCACCACTGGGGATGCAGTGCAGTGAGTCCAGAGAGTGCACTGGCACCAGTGGGGATGCACTGCAGTGAGCTCAGAGAGTGCACTGGCACCACTGGGGATGCAGTGCAGTGAGTCCAGAGAGTGCACTGGCACCACTGGGGATGCAGTGAAATGAGTCCAGAGAGTGCACTGGCACCACTGGGGATGCAGTGCAGTGAGTCCAGAGAGTGCACTGGCACCACTGGGGATGCACCCCGGTGAGTCCAGAGAGCGCACTGGCACCACTGGGGATGAAGTGCAGTGAGTCCAGAGAGTGCACTGGCACCACTGGGGATGCACTGCAGTGAGTCCAGAGAGGGCACTGGCACTATTGGGGATGCACCCCGGTGAGTCCAGAGAGTGCACTGGAACCACTGGGAATGCAGTGCAGTGAGTCCAGAGAGGTCACTGGCACCACTGGGGATGCAGTGCAGTGAGTCCAGAGAGTGCCCTGGCACCACTGGGGATGCAGTGCAGTGAGTCCAGAGAGTGCACTGGCACCACTGGGGATGCAGTTCAGTGAGTTCAGAGAGTGCACTGGCACCACTGGGGATGCAGTGCAGTGAGTCCACAGAGTGCACTGGCAACACTGGGGATGCAGTGCCGTGAGTCCAGAGAGTGCACTGGCACCACTGGGGATGCACTGCAATGAGTCCAGAGAGTGCACTGGCACCAATGGCAATGCAGTGCAGTGAGTCCAGAGAGTGCCTTGGCACCACTGGGGATGCAGTGCAGTGAGTCCAGAGAGTACCCTGGCACCACTGGGGATGCAGTGCAGTGAGTCCAGAGTGTGCACTGGCACCACTGGGGATGCAGTGCAGTGAGTCCAGAGAGTGCACTGGCACCAGTGGGGATGCAGTGCTGTGAGTCCAGAGAATGCACTGGCACCACTGGGGATGCAGTGCAGTGACTAAAGAGAGTGCACTGGCACCACTGGGGATGTAGTGCAGTGAGTCCAGAGAGTGCCCTGGCACCACTGGGGATGCAGTGCAGTGAGTCCAGAGAGTGCCCCGGCACCACTGGGGATGCAGTGCAGTGAGTCCAGAGAGTGCCGTGGCACCACTGGGGATGCAGTGCAGTGAGCTCAGAGAGTGCACTGGCACCCTTGGGGATGCAGTGCAGTGAGTCCAGAGAGTGCACTGGCACCACTGGGGATGCAGTGCAGTGAGTCCAAAGAGTGCACTGGCACCACTGGGGATGCACTGCAGTGAGTCCAGAGAGTGCACTGGCACCACTGGGGATGCAGTGCAGTGAGTCCAGAGAGTGCACTGTCACCACTGGGGATGCAGTGCAGTGAGTCCAGAGAGTGCACTGGCACCACTGGGGATGCAGTGCGGTGAGTCCAGAGAGTGCACTGGCACCACTGGGGATGCAGTGCAGTGAGTCCAGAGAGTGCACTGGCACCACTGGGGATGCAGTGCAGTGAGTCCAGAGAGTGCACTGGCACCACTGGTGATGCAGTCCAGTGAGTCCAGAGAGTGCACTGGCACCACTGGGGATGCACTGCAGTGAGTCCAGAGAGTGCACTTGTAACACTGGAGATGAAGTGCAGTGAGTCCAGAGAGTGCTCTGGCAACACTGGAGATGCAGTGCAGTGACTCCAGAGAGTGCACTGGCACCACTGGGGATGCAGTGCAGTGAGTCCAGAGAGGGCACTGGCACCACTGGGGATGCAGTGCAGTGAGTCCAGAGAGTGCCCTGGCACCACTGGGGATGCAGTGCAGTGACTCCAGAGTGTGCACTGGCACCACCGGGGATCCACTGCAATGAGTCCAGAGAGTGCACTGGCACCACTGGGGATGCAGTGCGGTGAGTCCAGAGAGTGCACTGGCACCACTGGGGATGCACTGCAGTGAGTCCAGAGAGTGCACTGGCACCACTGGAAATGGAGTGCAGTGAGTCCAGAGAGTGCACTGGCACCACTGGGGATGCAGTGCAGTGACTCCAGAGAGTGCACTGGCACCACTGGGGATGCAGTGCAGTGAGTCCAGAGAGTGACCTGGCACCACTGGGGATGCAGTGCAGTGAGTCCAGAGAGTGCACTGGCACCACTGGGGATGAAGTGCAGTGAGTCCAGAGAGTGCACTGGCACCACTGGGGATGCACCCCGGTGAGTCCAGAGAGTGCACTGGCACCACTGGGGATGAACTACAGTGAGTCAAGAGAGTGCACTGGCACCACTGGGGATGCCCTGCAGTGAGTCCAGAGAGTGCACTGTCACCACAGGGGATGCAGTACAGTGAGTCCAGAGAGTGCATTGGCACCACTGGGGATGCAGTGCAGTGAGTCCAGAGACTGCACTGGCACTATTGGGGATGCACTGCAGTGACTCCATAGAGTGCATTGGCACCACTGGGGATGCAGTGCAGTGATCCAGAGAGTGCACTGGCACCACTGGGGATGGTCATTAGTGAGTCCAGAGAGTGCACTGGCACCACTGCGGATGAACTACAGTGAGTCAAGAGAGTGCACTGGCACCTCTGGGGATGCACTGCAGTGACTCCATAGAGTGCACTGGCACCAATGGGGATGCAGTGCAGTGACTCCATAGAGTGCACTGGCACCACTGGGGATGGTCATTAGTGAGTCCAGAGAGTGCACTGGCACCACTGGGGATGCAGTGCCGTGAGTCCAGAGAGTGCACAAGCACCACTGGGGATGCAGTGCCGTGAGTCCAGAGTGTGTACTGCCACCACTGGGGATGCAGTGCCGTGAGTCCAGAGTGTGCACTGCCACCACTGGGGATGCAGTGCCGTGAGTCCAGAGAGTGCACTGGCTCCACCGGGGATGCAGTGCAGTGAGTCCAGAGAGTGCACTGGCACCACTGGGGATCCACTGCAGTGAGTCCAGAGAGTGCACTGGCACCACTGGGGATGCAGTGCAGTGAGTCCAGAGAGTGCCCTGGCACCACTGGGGATGCAGTGCAGTGAGTCCAGAGAGTACCCTGGCACCAGTGGGGATGCAGTGCAGTGAGTCCAGAGAGTTCACTGGCACCACCGGGGATGCAGTGCACTGAGTCCAGAGAGTGCCCTGGCACCACTGGGGATGCAGTGTAGTGAGTCCAGAGAGTATCCTGGCACCAGTGGGGATGCAGTACAGTGAGTCCAAGAGTTCACTGGCACCAATGGGGATGCAGTGCCGTCAGTCCAGAGAGTGCACTAGCACCACTGGGGATGCACTACAGTGAGTCCAGAGAGTGCACTGGCACCACTGGGGATGCAGTGCTAGTGAGTCCAGAGAGTGCACTGGCACCACTGGGGATGCAGTGCAGTGAGTCCAGAGAGTGCACTGGCACCACTGGGGATACACTGCAGTGAGTCCAGAGAGTGCACTGGCACCACTGGGGATGCAATGGAGTGAGTCCAGAGAGTGCACTGGCACCACTGGGGATGCACTGCAGTGACTAAAGAGAGCGCACTGGCACCACTGGGGATGCAGTGCAGTGAGTCCAGAGAGTGCACTGGCACCACTGGGGATGCAGTGCAGTGAGTCCAGAGAGTGCACGGGCACAACTGGGGATGCAGTGCAGTGAGTCCAGAGAGTGCACTGGCACCACTGGTTGTGCAGTGCAGTGAGTCCAGAGAGTACCCTGGCACCAGTGGGGATGCAGTGCAGTGAGTCCAGAGAGTGCACTGGCACCACCTGGGATGCAGTGCAGTGAGTACAGATAGTGCACTGGCACCACTGGGGATGCAGTGCAGTGAGTCCAGAGAGTGCACTGGCACCACTGGGGATGAAGTGCAGTGAGTCCAGAGAGTCCACTGGCACCTCTGGGGATGCAGTGCATTGAGTCCAGAGAGTGCACTGGCACCGCTGGAGATGCAGTGCAGTGAGTCCAGATAGTGCACTGGCACCACCTGGGATTCACTGCAGTGAGTCCAGAGAGTGCACTGGCACCTCTGGGGATGCAGTGCAGTGAGTCCAGAGAGTGCACTGGCACCAGTGGGGATGCAGTGCAGTGAGTCCAGAGAGTGCACTGGCACCAGTGGGGATGCACTGCAGTGAGTCCAGAGAGTGCACAGGCACCACTGGGGATGCACTGCAGTGAGTCCAGAGAGTGCACTGGCACCACTGGTTATGCAGTGCAGTCAGTCCAGAGAGTGCACTGGCACCGCTGGAGATGCAGTGCAGTGAGTCCAGAGAGTGCACTGGCACCACCTGGGATGCACTGCAGTGAGTACAGATAGTGCACTGGCACCACTGGGGATGCAGTGCAGTGAGTCCAGAGAGTGCACTGGCACCGCTGGAGATGCAGTGCAGTGAGTCCAGATAGTGCACTGGCACCACTGGGGATGCACTGCAGTGAGTCCAGAGAGTGCACTGGCACCTCTGGGGATGCAGTGCAGTGAGTCCAGAGAGTGCACTGGCACCTCTGGGGATGAAGTGCAGTGAGTCCAGAGAGTGCACTGGCATCACTGGGGATGCAGTGCAGTGAGTCCAGAGAGTGCAGTTGCACCACTGGGGATACAGCGCAGTGAGTCCAGAGAGTGCACTGGCACCACTGGGGATGCAGCGCAGTGAGTCCAGAGAGTGCACTGGCACCACTGGGGATGCAGCGCAGTGAGTCCAGAGAGTGCACTGGCACCACTGGGGATGCACTGCCGTGACTCCAGAGAGTGCACTGGCACCACTGGGGATGCAGTGCCGTGAGTCCAGAGAGTGCACTGGCACCACTGGGGATGCAGTGCAGTGAGTCCAGAGAGTGCACTGGCAGCACTGGGGATGCAGTGCAGTGAGTCCAGAGAGGGCACTGGCACCACTGGGGATGCAGTGCAGTGAGTCCAGAGAGTGCCCTGGCACCACTGGGGATGCAGTGCAGTGACTCCAGAGTGTGCACTGGCACCACCGGGGATCCACTGCAATGAGTCCAGAGAGTGCACTGGCACCACTGGGGATGCAGTGCGGTGAGTCCAGAGAGTGCACTGGCACCACTGGGGATGCACTGCAGTGAGTCCAGAGAGTGCACTGGCACCACTGGAAATGGAGTGCAGTGAGTCCAGAGAGTGCACTGGCACCACTGGGGATGCAGTGCAGTGACTCCAGAGAGTGCACTGGCACCACTGGGGATGCAGTGCAGTGAGTCCAGAGAGTGACCTGGCACCACTGGGGATGCAGTGCAGTGAGTCCAGAGAGTGCACTGGCACCACTGGGGATGAAGTGCAGTGAGTCCAGAGAGTGCACTGGCACCACTGGGGATGCACCCCGGTGAGTCCAGAGAGTGCACTGGCACCACTGGGGATGAACTACAGTGAGTCAAGAGAGTGCACTGGCACCACTGGGGATGCCCTGCAGTGAGTCCAGAGAGTGCACTGTCACCACAGGGGATGCAGTACAGTGAGTCCAGAGAGTGCATTGGCACCACTGGGGATGCAGTGCAGTGAGTCCAGAGAGTGCACTGGCACCACTGGGGATGCACTGCAGTGAGTCCAGAGAGTGCACTGGCACCACTGGGGATGCAGTGCAGTGAGTCCAGAGACTGCACTGGCACTATTGGGGATGCACTGCAGTGACTCCATAGAGTGCACTGGCACCACTGGGGATGCAGTGCAGTGATCCAGAGAGTGCACTGGCACCACTGGGGATGGTCATTAGTGAGTCCAGAGAGTGCACTGGCACCACTGCGGATGAACTACAGTGAGTCAAGAGAGTGCACTGGCACCTCTGGGGATGCACTGCAGTGACTCCATAGAGTGCACTGGCACCAATGGGGATGCAGTGCAGTGACTCCATAGAGTGCACTGGCACCACTGGGGATGGTCATTAGTGAGTCCAGAGAGTGCACTGGCACCACTGGGGATGCAGTGCCGTGAGTCCAGAGAGTGCACAAGCACCACTGGGGATGCAGTGCCGTGAGTCCAGAGTGTGTACTGCCACCACTGGGGATGCAGTGCCGTGAGTCCAGAGTGTGCACTGCCACCACTGGGGATGCAGTGCCGTGAGTCCAGAGAGTGCACTGGCTCCACTGGGGATGCAGTGCAGTGAGTCCAGAGAGTGCACTGGCACCACTGGGGATCCACTGCAGTGAGTCCAGAGAGTGCACTGGCACCACTGGGGATGCAGTGCAGTGAGTCCAGAGAGTGCCCTGGCACCACTGGGGATGCAGTGCAGTGAGTCCAGAGAGTACCCTGGCACCAGTGGGGATGCAGTGCAGTGAGTCGAGAGAGTTCACTGGCACCACCGGGGATGCAGTGCACTGAGTCCAGAGAGTGCCCTGGCACCACTGGGGATGCAGTGTAGTGAGTCCAGAGAGTATCCTGGCACCAGTGGGGATGCAGTACAGTGAGTCCAAGAGTTCACTGGCACCAATGGGGATGCAGTGCCGTCAGTCCAGAGAGTGCACTAGCACCACTGGGGATGCACTACAGTGAGTCCAGAGAGTGCACTGGCACCACTGGGGATGCAATGGAGTGAGTCCAGAGAGTGCACTGGCACCACTGGGGATGCACTGCAGTGACTAAAGAGAGCGCACTGGCACCACTGGGGATGCAGTGCAGTGAGTCCAGAGAGTGCACTGGCACCACTGGGGATGCAGTGCTAGTGAGTCCAGAGAGTGCACTGGCACCACTGGGGATGCAGTGCAGTGAGTCCAGAGAGTGCACTGGCACCACTGGGGATACACTGCAGTGAGTCCAGAGAGTGCACTGGCACCACTGGGGATGCAATGGAGTGAGTCCAGAGAGTGCACTGGCACCACTGGGGATGCACTGCAGTGACTAAAGAGAGCGCACTGGCACCACTGGGGATGCAGTGCAGTGAGTCCAGAGAGTGCACTGGCACCACTGGGGATGCAGTGCAGTGAGTCCAGAGAGTGCACGGGCACCCCTGGGGATGCAGTGCAGTGAGTCCAGAGAGTGCACGGGCACAACTGGGGATGCAGTGCAGTGAGTCCAGAGAGTGCACTGGCACCACTGGTTGTGCAGTGCAGTGAGTCCAGAGAGTACCCTGGCACCAGTGGGGATGCAGTGCAGTGAGTCCAGAGAGTGCACTGGCACCACCTGGGATGCAGTGCAGTGAGTACAGATAGTGCACTGGCACCACTGGGGATGCAGTGCAGTGAGTCCAGAGAGTGCACTGGCACCACTGGGGATGAAGTGCAGTGAGTCCAGAGAGTCCACTGGCACCACTGGGGATGCAGTGCATTGAGTCCAGAGAGTGCACTGGCACCGCTGGAGATGCAGTGCAGTGAGTCCAGATAGTGCACTGGCACCACCTGGGATTCACTGCAGTGAGTCCAGAGAGTGCACTGGCACCTCTGGGGATGCAGTGCAGTGAGTCCAGAGAGTGCACTGGCACCACTGGGGATGCAGTGCAGTGAGTCCAGAGAGTGCACTGGCACCAGTGGGGATGCACTGCAGTGAGTCCAGAGAGTGCACAGGCACCACTGGGGATGCACTGCAGTGAGTCCAGAGAGTGCACTGGCACCACTGGTTGTGCAGTGCAGTGAGTCCAGAGAGTGCACTGGCACCGCTGGAGATGCAGTGCAGTGAGTCCAGAGAGTGCACTGGCACCACCTGGGATGCACTGCAGTGAGTACAGATAGTGCACTGGCACCACTGGGGATGCAGTGCAGTGAGTCCAGAGAGTGCACTGGCACCGCTGGAGATGCAGTGCAGTGAGTCCAGATAGTGCACTGGCACCACTGGGGATGCACTGCAGTGAGTCCAGAGAGTGCACTGGCACCTCTGGGGATGCAGTGCAGTGAGTCCAGAGTGTGCACTGGCACCTCTGGGGATGAAGTGCAGTGAGTCCAGAGAGTGCACTGGCATCACTGGGGATGCAGTGCAGTGAGTCCAGAGAGTGCAGTTGCACCACTGGGGATGCAGCGCAGTGAGTCCAGAGAGTGCACTGGCACCACTGGGGATGCAGCGCAGTGAGTCCAGAGAGTGCACTGGCACCACTGGGGATGCAGCGCAGTGAGTCCAGAGAGTGCACTGGCACCACTGGGGATGCACTGCCGTGACTCCAGAGAGTGCACTGGCACCACTGGGGATGCAGTGCCGTGAGTCCAGAGAGTGCACTGGCACCACTGGGGATGCAGTGCACTGAGTCCAGAGAGTGCACTGGCAGCACTGGGGATGCAGTGCAGTGAGTCCAGAGAGTGCACTTGCACCACTGGGGAGACAGTGCAGTGAGTCCAGAGAGTGCACTGGCACCATTGGGGATGCTGTGCAGTGAGTCCACAGAGTGCACTGGCACCACTGGGGATGCAGTGCAGTGAGTCCAGAGAGTGCACTGGCACCACTGGGGATGCACTGCAGTGATCCAGAGAGGGCACTGGCACTATTGGGGATGCACCCCGGTGAGTCCAGAGAGTGCACTGGAACCACTGGGGATGCAGTGCACTGAGTCCAGAGAGGTCACTGGCACCACTGGGGATGCAGTGCAGTGAGTCCAGAGAGTGCCCTGGCACCACTGGGGATGCAGTGCAGTGAGTACAGAGAGTGCACTGGCACCACTGGGGATGCAGTGCAGTGAGTCCAGAGAGTGCACTAGCACCACTGGGGATGCAGTGCAGTGAGTCCAGAGAGTGCACTGGCACAACTAGGGATGCAGTGCACTGAGTCCAGAGAGTGCACTGGCACCACTGGGGATGCACTGCAGTGAGCTCAGAGAGTGCACTGGCACCACTGGGGATGCAGTGCAGTGAGTCCAGAGAGTGCACTGGCACCACTGGGGATGCAGTGCAGTGAGTCCAGAGAGTGCACTGGCACCACTGGGGATGCAGTGAAATGAGTCCAGAGAGTGCACTGGCACCACTGGGGATGCACTGCAGTGAGTCCAGAGAGTGCACTGGCACCACTGGGGATGCAGTGCGGTGAGTCCAGAGAGCGCACTGGCACCACTGGGGATGCACTGCAGTGAGTCCAGAGAGGGCACTGGCACTATTGGGGATGCACCCCGGTGAGTCCAGAGAGTGCACTGGAACCACTGGGAATGCACTGCACTGAGTCCAGAGAGGTCACTGGCACCACTGGGGATGCAGTGCAGTGAGTCCAGAGAGTGCCCTGGCACCACTGGGGATGCAGTGCAGTGAGTCCAGAGAGTGAATTGGCACCACTGGGGATGCAGTTCAGTGAGTTCAGAGAGTGCACTGGCACCACTGGGGATGCAGTGCAGTGAGTCCAGAGAGTGCACTGGCACCACTGGGGATGCAGTGCCGTGAGTCCAGAGAGTGCACTGGCACCACTGGGGATGCACTGCAATGAGTCCAGAGAGTGCACTGGCACCAATGGCAATGCAGTGCAGTGAGTCCAGAGAGTGCCTTGGCACCACTGGATATGCAGTGCAGTGAGTCCAGAGAGTACCCTGGCTCCACTGGGGATGCAGTGCAGTGAGTCCAGAGAGTGCACTGGCACCACTCGGGATGGAGTGCCGTGAGTCCAGAGTGTGCACTGGCACCACTGGGGATGCAGTGCAGTGAGTCCAGAGAGTGCACTGGCACCACTGGGGATGCAGTGCAGTGAGTCCAGAGAGTGCACTGGCACCACTGGGGATGCAGTTCAGTGAGTTCAGAGAGTGCACTGGCACCACTGGGGATGCAGTGCGGTGAGTCCAGAGAGTGCACTGGCACCACTGGGGATGCAGTGCCGTGAGTCCAGAGAGTGCACTGGCACCACTGGGGATGCACTGCAATGAGTCCAGAGAGTGCACTGGCACCAATGGCAATGCAGTGCAGTGAGTCCAGAGAGTGCCTTGGCACCACTGGGGATGCAGTGCAGTGAGTCCAGAGAGTACCCTGGCACCACTGGGGATGCAGTGCAGTGAGTCCAGAGAGTGCACTGGCACCACTGGGGATGCAGTGCCGTGAGTCCAGAGTGTGCACTGGCACCACAGGGGATGCAGTGCAGTGAGTCCAGAGAGTGCACTGGCACCACTGGGGATGCAGTGCTGTGAGTCCAGAGAGTGCACTGGCACCACTGGGGATGCACTGCAGTGAGTGCAGAGAGTGCACTGGCACCACTGGGGATGCAGTGCAGTGAGTCCAGAGAGTGCACTGGCACCACTGGGGATGCAGTGCAGTGAGTCCAGAGAGTGCACTGGCACCACTGGGGATGCAGTGCCGTGAGTCCAGAGAGCGCACTGGCACCACCGGGGATGCAGTGAAATGAGTCCAGAGAGCGCACTGGCACCACCGGGGATGCAGTGCCGTGCTTCCAGAGAGTGCACTGGCACCACTGGGGATGCAGTGCAGTGAGTCCAGACAGTGCACTGGCACCACTGGGGATGCACTGCAGTGAGACCAGAGATTGCACTGGTACGATTGGGGATGCACTGCAGTGAGTCCAGAGAGTGCACTGGCACCACTGGGGATGCAGTGCAGTGAGTCCAGAGAGTGCACTGGCACCACTGGGGGTGCAGTGCAGTGACTCAAGAGACTGCACTGGCACCACTGGGGATGCAGTGCAGTGAGTCCAGAGAGTGCACTGGCACCACTGGGGATGCAGTGCAGTGAGTCCAGAGAGTGCACTGGCACCACTGGGGATGCACCCCGGTGAGTCCAGAGAGCGCACTGGCACCACTGGGGATGGACTGCAGTGAGTCCAGAGAGGGCACTGGCACTATTGGGGATGCACCCCGGTGAGTCCAGAGAGTGCACTGGAACCACTGGGAATGCACTGCACTGAGTCCAGAGAGGTCACTGGCACCACTGGGGATGCAGTGCAGTGAGTCCAGAGAGTGCCCTGGCACCACTGGGGATGCAGTGCAGTGAGTCCAGAGAGTGCACTGGCACCACTGGGGATGCAGTTCTGTGAGTTCAGAAAGTGCACTGGCACCACTGGGGATGCAGTGCAGTGAGTCCACAGAGTGCACTGGCACCACTGGGGATGCAGTGCCGTGAGTCCAGAGAGTGCACTGGCACCACTGGGGATGCACTGCAATGAGTCCAGAGAGTGCACTGGCACCAATGGCAATGCAGTGCAGTGAGTCCAGAGAGTGCCTTGGCACCACTGGGGATGCAGTGCAGTGAGTCCAGAGAGTACCCTGGCACCACTGGGGATGCAGTGCCGTGAGTCCAGAGTGTGCACTGGCACCAGTGGGGATGCAGTGCTGTGAGTCCAGAGAGTGCACTGGCACCACTGGGGATGCAGTGCAGTGAGTGCAGAGAGTGCACTGGCACCACTGGGGATGTAGTGCAGTGAGTCCACAGAGGGCACTGGCACCACTGGGGATGCAGTGCAGTGAGTCCAGAGAGTGCCCCGGCACCACTGGGGATGCAGTGCAGTGAGTCCAGAGAGTTCCGTGGCACCACTGGGGATGCAGTGCAGTGAGCTCAGAGAGTGCACTGGCACCCTTGGGAATGCAGTGCAGTGAGTCCAGAGAGTGCACTGGCACCACTGGGGATGCAGTGCAGTGAGTCCAAAGAGTGCACTGGCACCACTGGGGATGCACTGCAGTGAGTCCAGAGAGTGCACTGGCACCAATGGGGATGCAGTGCAGTGAGTCCAGAGAGTGCACTGTCACCACTGGGGATGCAGTGCAGTGAGTCCAGAGAGTGCACTGGCACCACTGGGGATGCAGTGCGGTGAGTCCAGAGAGTGCACTGGCACCACGGGGGGTGCAGTGCAGTGAGTCCAGAGAGTGCACTGGCACCACTGGGGATGCAGTGCAGTGAGTCCAGAGAGTGCACTGGCACCACTGGTGATGCAGTCCAGTGAGTCCAGAGAGTGCACTGGCACCACTGGGGATGCACTGCAGTGAGTCCAGAGAGTGCACTTGTAACACTGGAGATGAAGTGCAGTGAGTCCAGAGAGTGCTCTGGCAACACTGGAGATGCAGTGCAGTGACTCCAGAGAGTGCAGTGGCACCACTGGGGATGCAGTGCAGTGAGTCCAGAGAGGGCACTGGCACCACTGGGGATGCAGTGCAGTGAGTCCAGAGAGTGCACTGGCACCACTGGGGATGCACTGCAGTGACTCCAGAGTGTGCACTGGCACCACCGGGGATCCACTGCAATGAGTCCAGAGAGTGCACTGGCACCACTGGGGATGCAGTGCGGTGAGTCCAGAGAGTGCACTGGCACCACTGGGGATGCACTGCAGTGAGTCCAGAGAGTGCACTGGCACCACTGTGGATGCAGTGCAGTGAGTCCAGAGACTTCACTGGCACCACTGGGAATGCAGAGAAGTGACTCCAGAGAGTGCACTGGCACCACTGGGGATGCAGTGCAGTGAGTCCAGAGAGTGACCTGGCACCACTGGGCATGCAGTGCCGTGAGTCCAGAGAGTGCACTGGCACCACTGGGGATGAAGTGCAGTGAGTCCAGAGAGTGCACTGGCACCACTGGGGATGCGCCCCGGTGAGTCCAGAGAGTGCACTGGCACCACTGGGGATGAACTACAGTGCGTCAAGAGAGCGCACTGGCACCACTGGGGATGCCCTGCAGTGAGTCCAGAGAGTGCACTGTCACCACTGGGGATGCAGTACAGTGAGTCCAGAGAGTGCACTGGCACCACTGGGGATGCAGTGCAGTGAGTCCAGAGAGTGCACTGGCACCACTGGGGATGCACTGCAGTGAGTCCAGAGAGTGCACTGGCACCACTGGGGATGCAGTGCAGTGAGTCCAGAGAGTGCACTGGCACTACTGGGGATGCACTGCAGTGACTCCAAAGAGTGCACTGGCACCCCTGGGGATGCACTGCAGTGACTCCATAGAGTGCACTGGCACCACTGGGGATGCAGTGGAGTGATCCAGAGAGTGCACTGGCACCACTGGGGATGGTCATTAGTGAGTCCAGAGAGTGCACTGGCACCACTGGGGATGAACTACAGTGAGTCAAGAGAGTGCACTGGCACCTCTGGGGATGCACTGCAGTGAATCCATAGAGTGCACTGGCACCAATGGGGATGCAGTGCAGTGACTCCATAGAGTGCACTGGCACCACTGGGGATGGTCATTAGTGAGTCCAGAGAGTGCACTGGCACCACTGGGGATGCAGTGCAGTGAGTCCAGAGAGTGCATTGGCACCACTGGGGATGCAGTGCAGTGATTCCAGAGAGTACCCTGATACCACTGGGGATGCAGTGCAGTGAGTCCAGAGAGTGCACTGGCACCACTGGGGATGCAGTGCAGTGAGTCCAGAGAGTGCACAAGCACCACTGCGGATGCAGTGCCGTGAGTCCAGAGTGTGCACTGCCACCACTGGGGATGCAGTGCCGTGAGTCCAGAGTGTGCACTGCCACCACTGGGGATGCAGTTCAGTGAGTTCAGAGAGTGCACTGGCACCACTGGGGATGCAGTGCAGTGAGTCCAGAGAGTGCACTGGCACCACTGGGGATGCACTGCAGTGAGTCCAGAGAGTGCACTGGCACCACTGGGGATGCAGTGCAGTGAGTCCAGAGAGTGCCCTGGCACCACTGGGGATGCAGCGCAGTGAGTCCAGAGAGTACCCTGGCACCAGTGGGGATGCAGTGCAGTGAGTCCAGAGAGTTCACTGGCACCACCGGGGATGCAGTGCAGTGAGTCCAGAGAGTGCCCTGGCACCACTGGGGATGCAGTGTAGTGAGTCCAGAGAGTATCCTGGCACCAGTGGGGATGCAGTGCAGTGAGTCCAGAGAGTTCACTGGCACCACTGGGGATGCAGTGCCGTCAGTCCAGAGAGTGCACTAGCACCACTGGGGATGCACTACAGTGAGTCCAGAGAGTGCACTGGCACCACTGGGGATGCAGTGCTAGTGAGTCCAGAGAGTGCACTGTCACCACTGGGGATGCAGTGCAGTGAGTCCAGAGAGTGCACTGGCACCACTGGGGATGCAGTGCAGTGAGTCCAGAGAGTGCACTGGCTCCACTGGGGATACACTGCAGTGAGTCCAGAGAGTGCACTGGCACCACTGGGGATGCAATGGAGTGAGTCCAGAGAGTGCACTGGCACTACTGGGGATGCACTGCAGTGACTCAAGAGAGCGCACTGGCACCACTGGGGATGCAGTGCAGTGAGTCCAGAGAGTGCACTGGCACCACTGGGGATGCAGTGCAGTGAGTCCAGAGAGTGCACGGGCACCCCTGGGGATGCAGTGCAGTGAGTCCAGAGAGTGCACGGGCACAACTGGGGATGCAGTGCAGTGAGTCCAGAGAGTGCACTGGCACCACTGGTTGTGCAGTGCAGTGAGTCCAGAGAGTACCCTGGCACCAGTGGGGATGCAGTGCAGTGAGTCCAGAGAGTGCACTGGCACCACCTGGGATGCAGTGCAGTGAGTACAGATAGTGCACTGGCACCACTGGGGATGCAGTGCAGTGAGTCCAGAGAGTGCACTGGCACCACTGGGGATGCAGTGCAGTGAGTCCAGAGAGTCCACTGGCACCACTAGGGATGCAGTGCAGTGAGTCCAGAGAGTGCACTGGCACCGCTGGAGATGCAGTGCAGTGAGTCCAGATAGTGCACTGGCACCACCTGGGATGCACTGCAGTGAGTCCAGAGAGTGCACTGGCACCTCTGGGGATGCAGTGCAGTGAGTCCAGAGAGTGCACTGGCACCACTGGGGGTGCAGTGCAGTGAGTCCAGAGAGTGCACTGTCACCAGTGGGGATGCACTGCAGTGAGTCCAGAGAGTGCACAGGCACCACTGGGGATGCACTGCAGTGAGTCCAGAGAGTGCACTGGCACCTCTGGGGATGCAGTGCAGTGAGTCCAGAGAGTGCAGTGGCACCACTGGGGATGCAGTGCGGTGAGTCCAGATAGTGCACTGGCACCACTGGGGATGCACTGCAGTGAGTACAGATAGTGCACTGGCACCACTGGGGATGCAGTGCAGTGAGTCCAGAGAGTGCACTGGCACCACTGGGGATGCAGTGCGGTGAGTCCAGATAGTGCACTGGCACCACTGGGGATGCACTGCAGTGAGTCCAGAGAGTGCACTGGCACCTCTGGGGATGCAGTGCAGTGAGTCCAGAGAGTGCACTGGCACCTCTGGGGATGAAGTGCAGTGAGTCCAGAGAGTGCACTGGCATCACTGGGGATGCAGTGCAGTGAGTCCAGAGAGTGCAGTTGCACCACTGGGGATACAGCGCAGTGAGTCCAGAGAGTGCACTGGCACCACTGGGGATGCAGCGCAGTGAGTCCAGAGAGTGCACTGGCACCACTGGGGATGCAGCGCAGTGAGTCCAGAGAGTGCACTGGCACCACTGGGGATGCACTGCCGTGACTCCAGAGAGTGCACTGGCACCACTGGGGATGCAGTGCACTGAGTCCAGAGAGGTCACTGGCACCACTGGGGATGCACTGCAGTGAGTCCAGAGAGTGCACTGGCACCACCTGGGATGCAGTGCAGTGAGTACAGATAGTGCACTGGCACCACTGGGGATGCAGTGCAGTGAGTCCAGAGAGTGCACTGGCACCACTGGGGATGAAGTGCAGTGAGTCCAGAGAGTCCACTGGCACCACTAGGGATGCAGTGCAGTGAGTCCAGAGAGTGCACTGGCACCGCTGGAGATGCAGTGCAGTGAGTCCAGATAGTGCACTGTCACCACCTGGGATGGACTGCAGTGATCCAGAGAGGGCACTGGCACTATTGGGGATGCACCCCGGTGAGTCCAGAGAGTGCACTGGCACCACTGGGGATGCAGTGCACTGAGTCCAGAGAGGTCACTGGCACCACTGGGGATGCAGTGCAGTGAGTCCAGAGAGTGCCCTGGCACCACTGGGGATGCAGTGCAGTGAGTCCAGAGAGTGCACTGGCACCACTGGGGATGCAGTGCAGTGAGTCCAGAGAGTGCACTAGCACCACTGGGGATGCAGTGCAGTGAGTCCAGAGAGTGCACTGGCACAACTAAGTATGCAGTGCAGTGAGTCCAGAGAGTGCACTGGCACCACTGGGGATGCAGTGCAGTGAGTCCAGAGAGTGCACTGGCACCACTGGGGATGCACTGCAATGAGTCCAGAGATTGCACTGGCACCAATGGCAATGCAGTGCAGTGAGTCCAGAGAGTGCCTTGGCACCACTGGGGATGCAGTGCAGTGAGTCCAGAGAGTGCACTGGCACCACTAGGGATGCAGTGCAGTGAGTCCACAGAGTGCACTGGCACCACTGGGGATGCAGTGCCGTTGGTCCAGAGAGTGCACTAGCACCACTGGGGATGCAGTGCCGTGAGTCCAGAGTGTGCACTGGCACCACTGGGGATGCAGTGCAGTGAGTCCAGAGAGTGCACTGGCACCACTGGGGATGCAGTGCTGTTAGTCCAGAGAGTGCCTTGGCACCACTGGGGATGCAGTGCAGTGAGTCCAGAGAGTGCACTGGCACCACCGGGGATGCAGTGCCGTGAGTCCAGAGAGTGCACTGGCACCACTGGGGATGCACTGCAGTGAGTCCAGAGAGTGCACTGGCACCACTGGGAGTGCAGTGCAGTGAGTCCAGAGAGTGCACTGGCACCAGTGGGGATGCACTGCAGTGAGTCCAGACAGTGCACTGGCACCACTGGGGATGCAGTGCAGTGCGTCCAGAGAGTGCACTGGCACCACTGGGGATGAAGTGCAGTGACTCAAGAGAGTGCACTGGCACCACTAGGGATGCAGTGCAGTGAGTCCAGAGAGTTCACTGGCACCACTGGGGATGCAGTGCAGTGAGTCCAGAGAGTGCACTGGCCCTACTGGGGATGTAGTGCAGTGAGTCCACAGAGGGCACTGGCACCACTGGGGATGCACTGCAGTGAGTCCAGAGAGTGCCCCGGCACCACTGGGGATGCAGTGCAGTGAGTCCAGAGAGTGATGTGGCACCACTGGGGATGCAGTGCAGTGAGTCCAGAGAGTGCACTGGCACCATTGGGGATGCAGTGCAGTGAGTCCAGAGAGTGCACTGGCACCAGTGGGGATGCAGTGCAGTGAGTCCAGAGAGTGCACTGGCACCACTGGGGATGCACTGCAGTGAGCTCAGAGAGTGCACTGGCACCACTGGGGATGCAGTGCAGTGAGTCCAGAGAGTGCACTGGCACCACTGGGGATGCAGTGCAGTGAGTCCAGAGAGTGCACTGGCACCACTGGGGATGCAGTGCCGTGAGTCCAGAGTGTGCACTGGCACCAGTGGGGATGCAGTGCTGTGAGTCCAGAGAGTGCACTGGCACCACTGGGGATGCAGTGCAGTGAGTGCAGAGAGTGCACTGGCACCACTGGGGATGTAGTGCAGTGAGTCCACAGAGGGCACTGGCACCACTGGGGATGCAGTGCAGTGAGTCCAGAGAGTGCCCCGGCACCACTGGGGATGCAGTGCAGTGAGTCCAGAGAGTTCCGTGGCACCACTGGGGATGCAGTGCAGTGAGCTCAGAGAGTGCACTGGCACCCTTGGGAATGCAGTGCAGTGAGTCCAGAGAGTGCACTGGCACCACTGGGGATGCAGTGCAGTGAGTCCAAAGAGTGCACTGGCACCACTGGGGATGCACTGCAGTGAGTCCAGAGAGTGCACTGGCACCAATGGGGATGCAGTGCAGTGAGTCCAGAGAGTGCACTGTCACCACTGGGGATGCAGTGCAGTGAGTCCAGAGAGTGCACTGGCACCACTGGGGATGCAGTGCGGTGAGTCCAGAGAGTGCACTGGCACCACGGGGAGTGCAGTGCAGTGAGTCCAGAGAGTGCACTGGCACCACTGGGGATGCAGTGCAGTGAGTCCAGAGAGTGCACTGGCACCACTGGTGATGCAGTCCAGTGAGTCCAGAGAGTGCACTGGCACCACTGGGGATGCACTGCAGTGAGTCCAGAGAGTGCACTTGTAACACTGGAGATGAAGTGCAGTGAGTCCAGAGAGTGCTCTGGCAACACTGGAGATGCAGTGCAGTGACTCCAGAGAGTGCAGTGGCACCACTGGGGATGCAGTGCAGTGAGTCCAGAGAGGGCACTGGCACCACTGGGGATGCAGTGCAGTGAGTCCAGAGAGTGCACTGGCACCACTGGGGATGCACTGCAGTGACTCCAGAGTGTGCACTGGCACCACCGGGGATCCACTGCAATGAGTCCAGAGAGTGCACTGGCACCACTGGGGATGCAGTGCGGTGAGTCCAGAGAGTGCACTGGCACCACTGGGGATGCACTGCAGTGAGTCCAGAGAGTGCACTGGCACCACTGGAAATGGAGTGCAGTGAGTCCAGAGAGTGCACTGGCACCACTGGGGATGCAGTGCAGTGACTCCAGAGAGTGCACTGGCACCACTGGGGATGCAGTGCAGTGAGTCCAGAGAGTGACCTGGCACCACTGGGCATGCAGTGCCGTGAGTCCAGAGAGTGCACTGGCACCACTGGGGATGAAGTGCAGTGAGTCCAGAGAGTGCACTGGCACCACTGGGGATGCGCCCCGGTGAGTCCAGAGAGTGCACTGGCACCACTGGGGATGAACTACAGTGCGTCAAGAGAGCGCACTGGCACCACTGGGGATGCCCTGCAGTGAGTCCAGAGAGTGCACTGTCACCACTGGGGATGCAGTACAGTGAGTCCAGAGAGTGCACTGGCACCACTGGGGATGCAGTGCAGTGAGTCCAGAGAGTGCACTGGCACCACTGGGGATGCACTGCAGTGAGTCCAGAGAGTGCACTGGCACCACTGGGGATGCAGTGCAGTGAGTCCAGAGAGTGCACTGGCACTACTGGGGATGCACTGCAGTGACTCCAAAGAGTGCACTGGCACCCCTGGGGATGCACTGCAGTGACTCCATAGAGTGCACTGGCACCACTGGGGATGCAGTGGAGTGATCCAGAGAGTGCACTGGCACCACTGGGGATGGTCATTAGTGAGTCCAGAGAGTGCACTGGCACCACTGGGGATGAACTACAGTGAGTCAAGAGAGTGTACTGGCACCTCTGGGGATGCACTGCAGTGAATCCATAGAGTGCACTGGCACCAATGGGGATGCAGTGCAGTGACTCCATAGAGTGCACTGGCACCACTGGGGATGGTCATTAGTGAGTCCAGAGAGTGCACTGGCACCACTGGGGATGCAGTGCAGTGAGTCCAGAGAGTGCATTGGCACCACTGGGGATGCAGTGCAGTGATTCCAGAGAGTACCCTGATACCACTGGGGATGCAGTGCAGTGAGTCCAGAGAGTGCACTGGCACCACTGGGGATGCAGTGCAGTGAGTCCAGAGAGTGCACAAGCACCACTGCGGATGCAGTGCCGTGAGTCCAGAGTGTGCACTGCCACCACTGGGGATGCAGTGCCGTGAGTCCAGAGTGTGCACTGCCACCACTGGGGATGCAGTTCAGTGAGTTCAGAGAGTGCACTGGCACCACTGGGGATGCAGTGCAGTGAGTCCAGAGAGTGCACTGGCACCACTGGGGATGCACTGCAGTGAGTCCAGAGAGTGCACTGGCACCACTGGGGATGCAGTGCAGTGAGTCCAGAGAGTGCCCTGGCACCACTGGGGATGCAGCGCAGTGAGTCCAGAGAGTACCCTGGCACCAGTGGGGATGCAGTGCAGTGAGTCCAGAGAGTTCACTGGCACCACCGGGGATGCAGTGCAGTGAGTCCAGAGAGTGCCCTGGCACCACTGGGGATGCAGTGTAGTGAGTCCAGAGAGTATCCTGGCACCAGTGGGGATGCAGTGCAGTGAGTCCAGAGAGTTCACTGGCACCACTGGGGATGCAGTGCCGTCAGTCCAGAGAGTGCACTAGCACCACTGGGGATGCACTACAGTGAGTCCAGAGAGTGCACTGGCACCACTGGGGATGCAGTGCTAGTGAGTCCAGAGAGTGCACTGTCACCACTGGGGATGCAGTGCAGTGAGTCCAGAGAGTGCACTGGCACCACTGGGGATGCAGTGCAGTGAGTCCAGAGAGTGCACTGGCTCCACTGGGGATACACTGCAGTGAGTCCAGAGAGTGCACTGGCACCACTGGGGATGCAATGGAGTGAGTCCAGAGAGTGCACTGGCACTACTGGGGATGCACTGCAGTGACTCAAGAGAGCGCACTGGCACCACTGGGGATGCAGTGCAGTGAGTCCAGAGAGTGCACTGGCACCACTGGGGATGCAGTGCAGTGAGTCCAGAGAGTGCACGGGCACCCCTGGGGATGCAGTGCAGTGAGTCCAGAGAGTGCACGGGCACAACTGGGGATGCAGTGCAGTGAGTCCAGAGAGTGCACTGGCACCACTGGTTGTGCAGTGCAGTGAGTCCAGAGAGTACCCTGGCACCAGTGGGGATGCAGTGCAGTGAGTCCAGAGAGTGCACTGGCACCACCTGGGATGCAGTGCAGTGAGTACAGATAGTGCACTGGCACCACTGGGGATGCAGTGCAGTGAGTCCAGAGAGTGCACTGGCACCACTGGGGATGAAGTGCAGTGAGTCCAGAGAGTCCACTGGCACCACTAGGGATGCAGTGCAGTGAGTCCAGAGAGTGCACTGGCACCACTGGGGATGCAGTGCAGTGAGTCCAGATAGTGCAATGGCACCACCTGGGATGCACTGCAGTGAGTCCAGAGAGTGCACTGGCACCTCTGGGGATGCAGTGCAGTGAGTCCAGAGAGTGCACTGGCACCACTGGGGGTGCAGTGCAGTGAGTCCAGAGAGTGCACTGTCACCAGTGGGGATGCACTGCAGTGAGTCCAGAGAGTGCACAGGCACCACTGGGGATGCACTGCAGTGAGTCCAGAGAGTGCACTGGCACCTCTGGGGATGCAGTGCAGTGAGTCCAGAGAGTGCAGTGGCACCACTGGGGATGCAGTGCGGTGAGTCCAGATAGTGCACTGGCACCACTGGGGATGCACTGCAGTGAGTACAGATAGTGCACTGGCACCACTGGGGATGCAGTGCAGTGAGTCCAGAGAGTGCAGTGGCACCACTGGGGATGCAGTGCGGTGAGTCCAGATAGTGCACTGGCACCACTGGGGATGCACTGCGGTGAGTCCAGAGAGTGCACTGGCACCTCTGGGGATGCAGTGCAGTGAGTCCAGAGAGTGCACTGGCACCTCTGGGGATGAAGTGCAGTGAGTCCAGAGAGTGCACTGGCATCACTGGGGATGCAGTGCAGTGAGTCCAGAGAGTGCAGTTGCACCACTGGGGATACAGCGCAGTGAGTCCAGAGAGTGCACTGGCACCACTGGGGATGCAGCGCAGTGAGTCCAGAGAGTGCACTGGCACCACTGGGGATGCAGCGCAGTGAGTCCAGAGAGTGCACTGGCACCACTGGGGATGCACTGCCGTGACTCCAGAGAGTGCACTGGCACCACTGGGGATGCAGTGCACTGAGTCCAGAGAGGTCACTGGCACCACTGGGGATGCACTGCAGTGAGTCCAGAGAGTGCACTGGCACCACCTGGGATGCAGTGCAGTGAGTACAGATAGTGCACTGGCACCACTGGGGATGCAGTGCAGTGAGTCCAGAGAGTGCACTGGCACCACTGGGGATGAAGTGCAGTGAGTCCAGAGAGTCCACTGGCACCACTAGGGATGCAGTGCAGTGAGTCCAGAGAGTGCACTGGCACCGCTGGAGATGCAGTGCAGTGAGTCCAGATAGTGCACTGTCACCACCTGGGATGGACTGCAGTGATCCAGAGAGGGCACTGGCACTATTGGGGATGCACCCCGGTGAGTCCAGAGAGTGCACTGGCACCACTGGGGATGCAGTGCACTGAGTCCAGAGAGGTCACTGGCACCACTGGGGATGCAGTGCAGTGAGTCCAGAGAGTGCCCTGGCACCACTGGGGATGCAGTGCAGTGAGTCCAGAGAGTGCACTGGCACCACTGGGGATGCAGTGCAGTGAGTCCAGAGAGTGCACTAGCACCACTGGGGATGCAGTGCAGTGAGTCCAGAGAGTGCACTGGCACAACTAAGTATGCAGTGCAGTGAGTCCAGAGAGTGCACTGGCACCACTGGGGATGCAGTGCAGTGAGTCCAGAGAGTGCACTGGCACCACTGGGGATGCAGTGCAGTGAGTCCAGAGAGTGCACTGGCACCACTGGGGATGCACTGCAATGAGTCCAGAGATTGCACTGGCACCAATGGCAATGCAGTGCAGTGAGTCCAGAGAGTGCCTTGGCACCACTGGGGATGCAGTGCAGTGAGTCCAGAGAGTGCCCTGGCACCACTAGGGATGCAGTGCAGTGAGTCCACAGAGTGCACTGGCACCACTGGGGATGCAGTGCCGTTGGTCCAGAGAGTGCACTAGCACCACTGGGGATGCAGTGCCGTGAGTCCAGAGTGTGCACTGGCACCACTGGGGATGCAGTGCAGTGAGTCCAGAGAGTGCACTGGCACCACTGGGGATGCAGTGCTGTTAGTCCAGAGAGTGCCTTGGCACCACTGGGGATGCAGTGCAGTGAGTCCAGAGAGTGCACTGGCACCACCGGGGATGCAGTGCCGTGAGTCCAGAGAGTGCACTGGCACCACTGGGAATGCAGTGCAGTGAGTCCAGAGAGTGCACTGGCACCACTGGGAGTGCAGTGCAGTGAGTCCAGAGAGTGCACTGGCACCAGTGGGGATGCACTGCAGTGAGTCCAGACAGTGCACTGGCACCACTGGGGATGCAGTGCAGTGCGTCCAGAGAGTGCACTGGCACCACTGGGGATGAAGTGCAGTGACTCAAGAGAGTGCACTGGCACCACTAGGGATGCAGTGCAGTGAGTCCAGAGAGTTCACTGGCACCACTGGGGATGCAGTGCAGTGAGTCCAGAGAGTGCACTGGCCCTACTGGGGATGTAGTGCAGTGAGTCCACAGAGGGCACTGGCACCACTGGGGATGCACTGCAGTGAGTCCAGAGAGTGCCCCGGCACCACTGGGGATGCAGTGCAGTGAGTCCAGAGAGTGATGTGGCACCACTGGGGATGCAGTGCAGTGAGTCCAGAGAGTGCACTGGCACCACTGGGGATGCACTGCAGTGAGCTCAGAGAGTGCACTGGCACCACTGGGGATGCAGTGCAGTGAGTCCAGAGAGTGCACTGGCACCACTGGGGATGCAGTGCAGTGAGTCCAGAGAGTGCACTGGCACCACTGGGGATGCAGTGAAATGAGTCCAGAGAGTGCACTGGCACCACTGGGGATGCAGTGCAGTGAGTCCAGAGAGTGCACTGGCACCACTGGGGATGCAGTGCGGTGAGTCCAGAGAGCGCACTGGCACCACTGGGGATGCACTGCAGTGAGTCCAGAGAGGGCACTGGCACTATTGGGGATGCACCCCGGTGAGTCCAGAGAGTGCACTGGAACCACTGGGGATGCAGTGCAGTGAGTCCAGAGAGGTCACTGGCACCACTGGGGATGCAGTGCAGTGAGTCCAGAGAGTGCCCTGGCACCACTGGGGATGCAGTGCAGTGAGTCCAGAGAGTGCACTGGCACCACTGGGGATGCAGTTCAGTGAGTTCAGAGAGTGCACTGGCACCACTGGGGATGCACTGCAGTGAGTCCAGAGAGTGCACTGGCACCACTGGGGATGAAGTGCCGTGAGTCCAGAGAGTGCACTGGCACCACTGGGGATGCACTGCAATGAGTCCAGAGAGTGCACTGGCACCAATGGCAATGCAGTGCAGTGAGTCCAGAGAGTGCCTTGGCACCACTGGTGATGCAGTGCAGTGAGTCCAGAGAGTACCCTGGCACCACTGGGGATGCAGTGCAGTGAGTCCAGAGAGTGCACTGGCACCACTGGGGATGCAGTGCAGTGAGTCCAGAGAGTGCACTGGCACCAGTGGGGATGCAGTGCAGTGAGTCCAGAGAGTGCACTGGCACCAGTGGGGATGCAGTGCTGTGAGTCCAGAGAGTGCACTGGCACCACTGGGGGTGCAGTGCAGTGAGTCCAGAGAGTGCACTGGCACCAGTGGGGATGCACTACAGTGAGTCCAGAGAGTGCACTGGCACCACTGGGGATGCAGTGCAGTGACTCAAGAGAGTGGACTGGCACCACTAGGGATGCACTGCAGTGAGTCCAGAGAGTTCACTGGCACCACTGGGGATGCAGTGCAGTGAGTGCAGAGAGTGCACTGGCAGCACTGGGGATGTAGTGCAGTGAGTCCACAGAGGGCACTGGCACCACTGGGGATGCACTGCAGTGAGTCCAGAGAGTGCCCCGGCACCACTGGGGATGCAGTGCAGTGAGTCCAGAGAGTGCAGTGGCACCACTGGGGATGCAGTGCAGTGAGTCCAGAGAGTGCACTGGCACCATTGGGGACGCAGTGCAGTGAGGCCACAGAGTGCACTGGCACCACTGGGGATGCAGTGCAGTGAGTCCAGAGAGTGCACTGGCACCACTGGGGATGCACTGCAGTGAGCTCAGAGAGTGCACTGGCACCACTGGGGATGCAGTGCTGTGAGTCCGAGAGTGCACTGGCACCACTGGGGATGCAGTGCAGTGAGTCCAGAGAGTGCACTGGCACCACTGGGGATGCAGTGAAATGAGTCCAGAGAGTGCACTGGCACCACTGGGGATGCACTGCAGTGAGTCCAGAGAGTGCACTGGCACCACTGGGGATGCAGTGCGGTGAGTCCAGAGAGCGCACTGGCACCACTGGGAAGCACTGCAGTGAGTCCAGAGAGGGCACTGGCACTATTGGGGATGCACCCCGGTGAGTGCAGAGAGTGCACTGGAACCACTGGGAATGCACTGCACTGAGTCCAGAGAGGTCACTGGCGCCACCCGGGATGCAGTGCAGTGAGTCCAGAGAGTGCCCTGGCACCACTGGGGATGCAGTGCAGTGAGTCCAGAGAGTGCACTGGCACCACTGGGGATGCAGTTCAGTGAGTTCAGAGAGTGCACTGGCACCACTGGGGATGCAGTGCCGTGAGTCCAGAGAGTGCACTGGCACCACTGGGGATGCAGTGCAATGAGTCCAGAGAGTGCACTGGCACCAATGGCAATGCAGTGCAGTGAGTCCAGAGAGTGCCTTGGCACCACTGGGGATGCAGTGCAGTGAGTCCAGAGAGTCCACTGGCACCACTGGGGATGGAGTGCAGTGAGTCCAGAGAGTGCACTGGCACCACTGGGGATGCAGTGCCGTGAGTCCAGAGTGTGCACTGGCACCACTGGGGATGCAGTGCAGTGAGTCCAGAGAGTGCACTGGCACCAGTGGGGATGCAGTGCTGTGAGTCCAGAGAGTGCACTGGCACCACTGGGGATGCACTGCAGTGAGTCCAGAGAGTGCACTGGCACCACTGGGGATGCAGTGCCGTGAGTCCAGAGAGTGCACTGGCACCACTGGGGATGCACTGCAATGAGTCCAGAGAGTGCACTGGCACCAATGGCAATGCAGTGCAGTGACTCCAGAGAGTGCCTTGGCACCACTGGGGATGCAGTGCAGTGAGTCCAGAGAGTGCCCTGGCACCACTGGGGATGCAGTACAGTGAGTCCAGAGAGTGCACTGGCACCACTGGTTGTGCAGTGCTGTGAGTCCAGAGAGTGCCTTGGCACCACTGGGGATGCAGTGCAGTGAGTCCAGAGAGTGCACTGGCACCACCGGGGATGCAGTGCCGTGAGTCCAGAGAGTGCACTGGCACCACTGGGGATGCAGTGCAGTGAGTCCACAGAGTGCACTGGCACCACTGGGGATGCAGTGCCGTTGGTCCAGAGAGTGCACTAGCACCACTGGGGATGCAGTGCAGTGAGTCCAGTGTGTGCACTGGCACCACTGGGGATGCAGTGCAGTGAGTCCAGAGAGTGCACTGGCACCAGTGGGGATGCAGTGCTGTGAGTCCAGAGAGTGCCTTGGCACCACTGGGGATGCAGTGCAGTGAGTCCAGAGAGTGCACTGGCACCACCGGGGATGCAGTGCCGTGAGTCCAGAGAGTGCACTGGCACCACTGGGGATGCACTGCAGTGAGTCCAGAGAGTGCACTGGCACCACTGGGGATGCAGTGCGGTGAGTCCAGAGAGTGCACTGGCACCACTGGGGATGCACTGCAGTGAGTCCAGAGAGTGCACTGGCAGCACTGGTGATGCAGTGCAGTGCGTCCAGAGAGTGCACTGGCACCACTGGGGATGCAGTGCAGTGAGTACAGAGAGTGCACTGGCACCACTAGGGATGCAGTGCAGTGAGTCCAGAGAGTTCACTGGCACCACTGGGGATGCAGTGCAGTGAGTCCAGAGAGTGCACTGGCCCTACTGGGGATGTAGTGCAGTGAGTCCACAGAGGGCACTGGCACCACTGGGGATGCACTGCAGTGAGTCCAGAGAGTGCCCCGGCACCACTGGGGATGCAGTGCAGTGAGTCCAGAGAGTGATGTGGCACCACTGGGGATGCAGTGCAGTGAGTCCAGAGAGTGCACTGGCACCATTGGGGATGCAGTGCAGTGAGTCCAGAGAGTGCACTGGCACCAGTGGGGATGCAGTGCAGTGAGTCCAGAGAGTGCACTGGCACCACTGGGGATGCAGTGCAGTGAGTCCAGAGAGTGCACTTGCACCACTGGGGATGCAGTGCAGTGAGTGCAGAGAGTGCACTGGC